>NW_025336455.1:1125482-1210077 GCF_004798865.1 Varanus komodoensis
GCGGCCCTGCCCTGCCGTGCCCTGCCCGGCGGGGCGAGCGCTGCCCGGCGGGGGTCCTGCGGGGCGGGGCGGTCCGGGCGCGCGCGACCCCGGCGCCCGCTGCGTCCCGCTCTTCCTCCTCCGCCTCTTCCTCGCGGTGTGCTCCGCTGCTCAGTGCCAGGCTGCTGAAATGGACGCCCAGAGGAAACGGCAATCACACATGGCCGGAAAGAGATCAGAAAGGAATTTAGGGAAGGGAGGGAGGGACGGGAGGGGAGCGTGCGCGGGGGGGGGGGGGCGCCGGGATCCTGGAGGAGGCGGCGGCGGCGGGCGAGTATTGGCGTGGGGCTGGAAGGCGGCGGGCGGCGACCTCCAGCGGCAGGACGGGGGCATGGCACGGGAGGCGCGGCGGCGGCGAGGTGGCCGCCAGGTGTGGCCAGATGTGGAGGCGGGCGGGCGGCCGGGCGGGCGGGCGCCTGCAGCAAACGCGAGGCGGCCGGCGGGCGAGGCCAGATGTGGGCGCCTCGGGCGCGCTCTGGGCGAGCGGCGGCAGCGATGGCCTACAAGTCCCGGCATGCCGCAGGGTGCCGGGCTTGCCTCTGTCCCCGCTGGATTGCACTGCGCCGGCTGCAGCCCAGCGCTCCAGCCGCTGCGACCGCCCTGGCTCCGGCTGCTGCCCTTTGCGGCACCCCCCGCCGCCCCGTTTGGTGCCTTCTGCAGATCTGAGGATCGTTCCTTGCACTTCTTCCAGATCTCCAGTAAACGTTTGGCAGGGCACTGGGCCCAGGGCTCTGAGCCGTGCGGTTCCGCGCTCGTTAGCCTCTGCCCACATTGAGAAGGTGCCCTTGATGAGCTCTCTTTGAGCCCGATTCTGCAGCCAACTGTGGAGCCACCTGATTGTTGGTCCATCTCACCCTCTTTTAGCTGGTTTGCTAATCCGGATATTGTGGGGCCCTTTGCCAAAAGCTTTGCTGAGCAGCTCATCCTGGACTATTTAACCAACAGTCAGACCCAGTGCCCACAGCTGCCGTTCCAATTATGCAAGTCCTACTCCGCATCATTGTGTCATGTGAACCTGGGAAATGTAGGTTATGTGAGGGTAACCCTCACACAACCCTGAAACAGACCACACTTGCTGGAATCACCTGACATGAAAACCCCCAAGTGGGGATTGCTTGTGTAATATGGGCCCTGTTGTGGGAATGGTCCTGTGGTTTGTTATTCAGGAGTTACAGCTTCTGCTGGAATTAAGGGGGGTTGCATTTGATTCAGGGAAGCTGTTGTGCTACTATCAGCCAATTAACCCATTGATTAAAAAATAAACTTTTTCCTTGGAAATTTTATTTATTTCTTTATTTACAGGAAGGATATAGCCAGGTTGGAGTCAGTGCAGCGTAGGGCCACAAGGTTGGTGGCGGTTTGCAGGGGATGCCGTATG
This sequence comes from Varanus komodoensis, assembly GCF_004798865.1. NCBI lineage: Eukaryota > Metazoa > Chordata > Lepidosauria > Squamata > Varanidae > Varanus > Varanus komodoensis. The sequence goes on from NW_025336455.1 coordinate 1,126,900, forward strand.
AGGCAAGACTGAGGGAACTGGGTCTCTTCAGCCTGGAGGAGACTCAGAGGAGATCTGTTGGCGACATTCAGTCATGTGAGGGGGTGTCACACGGAGGTGGGGAGACACCTGTTCTCCCCTGTGGAGGAAGGCAGGACGCGCTCCAATGGAGCAAAGCTCAGGGAGCCAAGGTTCCATTTGGATGCCAGGAAGCACTTCCTGACAGTTAGGACCCCGAGGGCGTGGAAGGGGCTTCCATGGGAGGAGGTTGAGGCCCCATTGGGGAGGGTGTCCAAGGATGGGCTGGACATGCACATGGTGGGCATGTCGTGAGTGGAGCCGGCTGGAGCCGGGGGTCAGACTAGATGGCCTGGGAGGCCACTTCTGAGTCGCTCTGTTTCTGTGTTTTCTATATTTCTATGTTTATTTACTTAGCCAAATCCTGTGCATTGTGCTAAGTGTTCTAGGTAGCCCCGGATGTGAGGAAAGGATGCAGTAAATGCTGCTTATGATTCCAGGTCTTTGCGGCTTGCAAGTTCTCATCTCATTTGCTCCGGCAGTTGGTTCTGCCAGGCTAGGAGTGATCTTGTCACCATCCAGGCTCTGTCTGGGTCCCCAGGAGGAGGGAGGAATCCTTGCCAAAACAGGTCCGCCGAGGCACTTCTGCACCAGATTGTCAGTACGCTGGTGGTGACACAGCAGGCCTTTTCATGCGTGGGTGTGGGGGATCATGGCCTTCCGGTCCCGTTCCCCCTTTGCACATTTACTGAACACATCTTCTGAAAAAACAAAAATAAAACCCTTTCTCTCATGAACACTCCGGTTTAACGCTGTGGCCTCACACTTTTCCCTTCTGAAAGTTATAGTCTATTTATTGAAGATGTTTATATGCCACCCTGTGGGATTCCTACTCCCAGAATAGATTAAAATTAAAAAATAATAAAAACAACTTTAAAAGAAGCAAGCTTTAAAAATACTACTGTTAAATAGAAAGCAAAGGGAAAGAAAGAATAAAAACAAAGCAGTGTCAAAATCTCTTTTAAGAGTAATTATGTTCTATGTCCTTATATTCTCAGTTTCAAAATGTGTTTCGGGTCCTTGTATTTTTCATTTATTTTATTCTTTGCATTTTTATTTATATCACCTCAATTGCTCACTGAGATAATGCACAAATATCCTAAATCGATAAATAATAGCCAGACTGGTCGGGTTACTTTTTTAAAGCCTGGGCTGACAGAACAGGCCCGAAAGGACAGACGGCCAAGTGCTGGGTTGGCCTCTCTGGGAAGAGCGTTCCAGAGATGGGGCTGCCACCGAAAAGGCCCCTTCTGAGCTCATTGCTTGCTTCATCACAGAAGGCGGGAGCGCCTGGAGAAGAGCCTCCCAGAATGACAGGCCGTCGCTTCATAGAAACATAGAGACAGAGCGAGTCAGAAGGGGTCTCCCGGGCCATCTAGTCTGACCCCCGGGCTCCAGCCGGCTCCACTCACGACATGCCCGCCATGTGCACGCGTAGCGTGTCTTTGTGGTTCATAAAATCACAGGTTCCTGTGAGCAAAAGCTGTCCTTCAGATTTGGGGGGCCGAGCCACACGGGGGGTGAGAGCACCGCGCCTCGAACCGTGTGTGATACAGAGCAGGAGCTAGTAAAGCTTTTCACACCCTTGGGACACCTCGGCCGACACCAGTTGGAGTGGTCCCTGGTTCCCGAGTGGTCTTCCTCGGCAGACCCTGACCGTGTGGTCTGTCGGACCCCCGTACTGTGGGCAGGGGTGACCAGATCAAATTGTGGCGCGAAGGGAGACACACAGGATGGAATTTTGGGGGGATTTTGCAGCATAGAGGCCTGGCATGAGTCCCCAACACCAGATTCCAGCATATGGGGGCTGCTGATGAATTGTGCAAACAGAGGGATGCTTGGACAGCACCCTGAACATACCGGCATCAGTGATCTGATCCGTCCTTAACAGCATGGAGAGATGCGCTGCATTTCTATTTAAATCACAGCATTTCAGAACGTGCAAACACGTTTCTCCCTCTTTTGTTTGGCAGCTCAGCAGTGGCTGTGCTAGAACCGGGCGGCGTTATTCCCCGAGGCCAGTGGGTGGGCAATGCAGGGCAGATCGAGGGCCTTCTTCACCCGCGCAGAATTAAGCAATCCCACAGCATGTGCTTTTCCGGGAAGATCATGTAGGAAGCCCCCTGCTCCTGCCTGCCTCTTCTAACTTTTCTGTCCCCTGATGATAAGGCAAGTTTCTAGTCCACTGTAATGACCACAACTCTAGTTGAACTCTCTTTTCAGGAAAAGAACCTCTTCCTCTTGTTTTGCCGTTTCCCTTTTTCTCCCTCCCTAATTGCCGTCTCCACTACTTTCCCGCTGCCTTCCACCACTGTCCCTTCTTGCCATGGGCCTGCTCTTTGCCAGAATTCTAAATAACGAAACACTGCCATTTCCTGGCCACTGGGGGATGCTGGGAGGTGCCCCCATTTCCTGTCCAAGCATATTCCAAGGCAGGCTTCCACTGCCGAAGTGGGAAGGGCTTGGCATGTGGGAAGAGAGGGAATGGAATGGGGTAGGAAGGAAGGCAGAGAGGGAAGCAGAAGCTTTTAGAAGAAGGGGCAAGAGCAGGCCTTCTGGGGGGAAGAAGGCAGAGGACGACCGAGGCGCAACTCATGGAAGAGCCGCGTGAGAAGGGCATGTTGGCCCCAGCCTGCTGCTTCTTATACTATATCAGAACACCCATTATGCTGTTGTTGATGGGAACCTCTGGACTGGTTGCTGATCACAGAAATAGAGTGAGTCAGACAAGGGGCCTCCCAGGCCATCTAGTCTGGCCTCTGGCACCAGCCGGCTCCGCTCACGACATGCCCACCATGTGCACGTCCAGCCTATCCTTGAACACTTGCACCAATGGGGCCTCAGGCACCTCCCGTGGAAGCCCCTTCCACACCCTCGGGGTCCTGACTGTCAGGAAGTGCTTCCTGGCATCCAAATGGAACCGGGGTTCCCTGAGCTTTGCTCCGTTGGAGCGCGTCCTGCCTTTCTCTGCAGGGGGGAACAGGTCTCTACCCACCTCTGTGTGACACCCCTCGCATACCTGTGTGTCGCCAACAGGTCCCCTCTGAGTCTCCTCCAGGCTGAAGAGACCCAGCTCCTTCAGTCTCACCTCAGCTCCCTCAGAAACGGGCAGGGCTTTCCCCGTGTTCGCCTTCTTGCCAGGGGAGCCACTCTGCTTCAAGTCCTGTTCCAGGCCCAAGACAGATGCGGAGGGACACCCACCCCCCAGGATTGGCCCCCCAGCAAGAGGCTTTTCTGGCATGGAAGTGATGTCTCCCTCCCTTGCGCACACACTTTGGAGCTGTTGTGGTACCAGCAAAATGTTCCATGTCAAACTTTGCCGGGCCTCTTGGGATTCATTCCTCCCCCCCACTCTTCTGAAGAGCTGAAGTAGAAACCGCTTTTTCTCTGGACTTTCCCCCAGACTTTTCTTTAGCCACAAATCACTGCTTGTTCTTGTTCTTACTTCTGGAGAAGACCCATTTATTGGTAGAGCGGCATCTGGTGACCATTGCTGGGTTTTGCTATTGAGCGGTCCCGGCTGAGATGCGATAAACACGGAACACTCTCTCCCTCTGCACCTGGCACACACCTGGCGGCTCTGGCCTCAGGGCTCCCTGGCCCCACACCCTGCCCACCCCTGCACTGCGTTGGCTGGGAGGGCAACGCAAACATACCGCAGCTTAAGGTGGAATTTTACGTAAGTGTAGACCAAAAAAAGGCTTAAAACTTCCAGCACACAGCTTGTTTGCTATTTAAACTTGGGCAAAGTTGTGCTTGTCAAGATGGAAGAAAACACCCTGCGAGGGTCCGCTGGGGGTGCACAATCAAAAGAACATGTACGGTTTATTCAGCCGTACAGGAAATACCTGCGGCAGGTAGGCAGCCGCCGAAGGGACTCCGGAGATGGAGCCTGTGCAAGAAGCTTTTAGAACCTTTCAGTTGCACACACATTTTGGAGAAGCCAGGAGGTGGGGAAGCGGCAGGCAGCTTGCTAGAGGCACAATCGGATAAAGCAATGGGGGATGAACACTCAGGTAATACGAGAGAGAGAGAGAGAGAGAGAGAGAGAGAGAGAGAGAGAGAGAGAGAGAGAGAGAGAGAGAGAGAGAGAGAGAACGAACCTTCAGCAAAGGCAAACATCAGCATGTCTGAGGCACACCTGGGAAGCAAGACTTGCAACCTGGATTCCTGGCCAGATCAGGAATCCTGTCTTGTCTAAAGCTGTTCTTACAGCGCCAGGTTTTCAGCAGCTCTATTATGGAATAGCTCTTGCTCATTTTGTCTTGACATGTCCTGAGAGTATAATATTCTCCATGTTCGCTTGGCAAGATGTTCAGCTGTATTTGTTGGGTTGCAACCAATGCCAGTCCTACTTAAGGTGGAGCAGATCCGCTGAAGTAAGCGAGGCTGAACCCTGGATACAACGCAATGGGCCCCAGACCCTGTTACATATGGGGAAAAATACAGGTGAAAAGTGGGCCTATGGGGAAGGAGATACAGCATAACAAAGACAACCCACAGTCTTGCAGCACTGGGGAGACACTTTGCCTGTGCCCAGAGCTCCAGTTCCTACTTCTTGGTTGAACACCGAGAAACAAAAAGCAAGCAAGAAAACTTCCAGAAATCTCCAGCACAGTTTCGCAGTGACACGCAGTTACAACAACAACCACATGAATACACTTGTCCATATGTAAAGCTCTTCTACAAACTAAAAGTGAAGAGAAGGTTTGCACAAACAATTGAACATTAAATGTCATTGCAACATTTCAACAGTTCAGCTCAGAACAAAAGATGAGAACTGCAGAAAGTACGAGGCGTCCGAGTAGGCCTTTGATCTGCCCGACCGACCGTCCGCCCGGCTGGCGGGAAGCTGGCCTTTGGCGCAACATGCGTCGCTTCACTCCGGCTTATCCTGCCACGGCGAGGTTCATGCTCTCAGCTCGGAGAGACCCTCTGCAGACCCTCCCAACCTCCTTTGGATTTAACCTACCTGATTTGGCTTAGCTACCTTGGCCGCTGGTCCATAGGACCCATGTGCCACAGGTCAGCCTTCACCACCCTGGTGCCCTTCAGCTGTGCTGGACTACCATTCCCAGCATTCCCCAGTCAGGATGCTCAGTGGAGGCACTGTGGGATTTGTCTGGAGGGCACCAAGGAAGGCCGCCGTCCGTGGCCCGTGGGAAAGGATCTGCTGGTTCCACTCCCACGCCGGAGAGGCGCCTGCTTCCACGGAAGCGCCCCGAGGATTGTGGAAGGGGCATTTAGACAAGCACACAAAGCAAATCAAACGCAGTCCTCGGGCCAAAGAAAGCTTCAGCGCCTGTCCTTCAAATGAAGGCCATGGTCTTTTCACCCGATTTCACCTGGAGCTGCATCTTGAGCAAGAGTGATGGACAATAATCGGCTGAGCTTTGTTGCCTCCTCTCTAGGCCAGTTTTCGCATGTGTGACTGCTGATAAGGCAGAAGTGCAGGGCAGGGCTGAGTTTTCCTGGTCAGTTGGCAACCACACCTGGGCAGCTTTGCCCAGTTGAAGAATGTGGTTCTCCTCTGAAGGCTGCTCTCATGGAGGTGGGAGCAGCGACCTGTGCAGGATTTCTGTAGCTCCTAGCCTGTTCCCTCTGCAAATTCTTTTGCAGACATTCTTTTAAGAAACAAATCTAAATGCTGCTGGCAGCCTGATGGCCTTTCTCTCCCTCCCCCCCCCCGGTCCTTTTTCAGGTCTCCACAATTCGCTGGCTCAGCTCTCCCCAAAGTTGAGCAGTTTTCCTCTTCTCAGCAAATTTCTCATAAGTCACCGAGACTCCTTCAGCCAGAGCCCAATGCGACGAGGCTCCAATTTCAAACATGCAAGCAAGTTAATTGGGTCCTAGCGCATGCTTGGTGCAAGATCCATAGTTCTGGGTGAGTACGAACTCATTAGCAGGATTAGTGCTGTGCTTATTCCAGGATGAATTAAACAATTTAATTTTCCTTAAGCATTCCACCTTCCCCGGGATATGTTCTTGCACATGGCACGCCTGCCAAGACAGTGCCAACAGCCTCGGTGGCTCGCTTTTCTAAGCTGCCCTCCCCTGCACCACAGCGAATTACTCATAAAACAAGTGTTCTCACCACTGCAGTGTTAGTGGCGTACAGCAAATGCCAGTGTATTCTTGGAAGGTTGTGTGTGTCTCTCTCAGCATTCGTGTGACTGCTTCCCAGACCTTATTACTGGCAGAGGAATAGATCAAAAATACTGATTTTATGAAAAATAAAATGTACTAGTAAAAAGGAACGCATTTAGAAAAATGATTGGGAGAGGACATTAGAAAAACAAAACAAAATCCAAGGAGCCATGCATCTACTCAGGTCTTTTCCATTTAACAGGCCTGGGTCTCCATACATCAGATTATACAAATTATGGGATTCCTGCAGTAGTAATATTAGTTTACAAGTTCAAAACAAACAATAAATGCAAAATGAAAAAGATCACAACAGAACAGACTAATTGGCCTAAAACCTTCAAAACACTGTTGTTGTTGTTAGTCGCGAAGTTGTGTCCAACCCATCGCGACCCCCTGGACAACATTCCTCCAGGCCTTCCCGTCCTCCACCATCCCCCGGAGTCCACTCAAGCTCACACCAACGGCTTCAGTGACTCCATCCAGCCACCTCATCCTCTGCCGTCCCCTTCTTCTTTTGCCCTCTATTGTTCCCAGCATTAGATTCTTCTCCAGGGAGTCCTTCCTCCTCATTAGGTGGCCAAAGTATTTGAGTTTCATCTTCAGTATCTGGCCTTCTAAAAAGCAGTCAGGGTTGGTCTCCTCTAGGACTAACCGGTTTGATCGCCTTGCAGTCCAAGGGACTCACAGGAGTCTCCTCCAGCACCACAATTCAAAGGCCTCAATCCTTTGGCGCTCAGCCTTCCTTATGGTCCAGCTTTCACAGCCATACACTGCAACTGGGAAAACCATAGACTTGACTATACGCACTTTTGTTGGCAGGGTGATGTCTCTGCTTTTTAGTACGCTGTCCAGATTTGCCATAGCTTTCCTCCCAAGGAGCAAGCATCTTTTAATTTCTTGGCTGCAGTCCCCGTCTGCGGTGATCTTGGAGCCCAGGAAAATCAAATCTGTCACTACCTCCATTTCTTCCCCATCTATTTGCCAGGAAGTGAGAGGACCGGATGCCATGATCTTAGTTTTCTTAATGTTGAGTTTCAAGCCAACTTTTGTGCTCTCCTCCTTCACCGGCATCAAGAGGCTCTTTAGTTCCTCTTCACTTTCTGCCATGGGAGTGGTATCATCTGCATATCTGTGGTTGTTGATATTTCTCCCAGTAACCTTAATTCCAGCTGGTGATTCATCCAGCCCCGCCTTTCTCATGATGTGCTCTGCATATAAGTTAAATAGGCAGGATGACAGTATACAGCCTTGCCGAACTCCTTTCTCAATTTTGAACCAATCAGAGGTTCCATGTCCAGTTCTCACTGTTGCTTCTTGACCCGCATATAGGTTTCTCAAGAGACAAATAAGATGGTCTGGTACTCCCATTTCTTTAAGAACTTGCCACAATTTGTTGTGATCCACACAATCAAAGGCTTTAGCATAGTCAATGAAGCAGAAGTAGACGTTTTTCTGGCTCTCCCTAGCTTTCTCCATGATCCAGAGTATGTTGGCAATTTGATCTCTGGTTCCTCTGCCTCTTCGAAACCCTGCCTGTACTTCTGGTAGTTCTCGGTCCACATACTGCGGGAGCCTAGCTTGTAGGATTTTGAGCATCACTTTGCTAGCATGTGGAATGAGTGCAATGGTGCGGTAGTTTGAACATTCTTTGGCATTGCCCTTCTTTGGGATGGGAATGTAAACTGGCCTTTTCCAATCCTGTGGCCACTGTTGAGTTTTCCAAATTTGCAGGCATATTGAGTGTAGCACTTTTACTGCATCGTCTTTTAGGATTTTGCATAGCTCAGCTGGAATACTGTCACCTTCAGTAGCTTTGTGGTTGCTAAGTCTTCTTAAGGCCCATTTGACTTCACATTCCAGGATGTCTGGCTCGAGGTCAGTGACCACCCCATTGTGGTTATCAGGGACGTTAAGCTCTTTCTTGCGAACCTCTGTCCATAGTTCTTCAGGCACTCTGTCTATCAGATCTAATTCCTTAAATCTATTTGTCACCTCTACTGTATATTCATCAGGGATATGATTTAGGTCATACCTGAGTGGCCTACTGCTTTTCCCTACTTTCTTCAATTTAAGCCTAAATTTTGCAACAAGAAGCTCATGGTCTGAGCCACAGTCAGCTCCTGGTCTAGTTTTTACTGACTGTATAGAGCTTCTCCATCTTTGGCTGCAGAGCACATAGTCAATCTGATTTCTGTGTTGACCGTCTGGTGATGTCCATGTGTAGAGTCGTCTCTTGGGTTGTTGGAATAGAGTGTTTGCTATGACCATTGTATTCTCTTGACAAAATTCTACCAGCCTGTGCCCTGCTTCATTTTGCACTCCAAGGCCAAACTTGCCTGTTATTCCGGTTATCTTTTGGCTTCCTACTTTAGCATTCCAATCCCCCATTTTGATAAGGACATCATTTTTTGATGTTAATTCTAGAAGGTGTTGTAGGCCTTCATAGAACTGGTCAACTTCAGCCTCTTCAGCACCAGTGGTTGGGGCATAGACTTGGACTACTGTGATGTTGAATGGTTTGCCTTGAATTCGAACTGAGATCATTCTGTCATTTTGGAGATTGTATCCCAGTACTGCTTTTCCTACTCTTTTATTGACTATGAAGGCTACTCCATTTCTTCTGAGGGATTCTTGCCTGCAGTAGTATACCTGATGGTCATCTGAATTAAATTCACCCATTCCTGTCCATTTTAGTTCACTGATTCCTAAGATGTTGATGTTCAGTCTTGTCATCTCTTGTTTGACCATGTCCAGCTTGCCTTGATTCATGGATCTTACATTCCAGGTTCCTATGGAGTACAGATCTTTGCAGCAGCGGACTCTCCTTTCAAAACATTAGAGCATCTCAATGACGTGGCAAACAAAATGTTTTCATCTCGCACCAAGCTGGCCTTCCTTGTTAAGGAAATTCCTGATATATGGTACAATCAAAAAGACCTTGCCACTGGTCCCAACCCATGGAGGGATCTGGAGAAGTTGGCCGGCATTCTTAAGACAGGATCACACAGAAAGCCCTTCAACCATCATATAACTGCATGTTAATTGGAAATTGCCCTTACAAAACATAGGTTCATCATATATTGCTTTTTCATGGCGGAGCAATACATTTATTTAGCTCCCAGTGCCTGAAAGTTTAGCAGTGCAAACCCAGAGCTTCACGTTTCAGTGGAAGTCCATGTTGGGTGGCTGCAGACCCCACTTCATGGGGGACGGGGCTTTGGGGAAAGGGCCGGTCTGCTCAAGTCCGGTTGCGAGCCAAGAAGTAGCAAACGGGCCTGGAATTTGCCCGCCTGCTCACAGCCATCTCACTTGTGCCCAGATGTACGTTTGGTAGCTTTATTTGAAGTCCTACCCCTATTTCCAAGCTCACATTTATACATATAAATTCGCATATGCATCGCTTGATACAGGTCTCTGGCCGTTTACCTCCTTTTAGCTTTCGGGGGCGCGGGTAATGCACAGGGGTTTTTTTGGGGGGGGGTGATGCATTTCCTTCTCGGGTGCAGTCTAAGTGGCCACCCTCAGCCAGGGCAGCGGGCGGCCCACGCCGAGCCCGGGAGCTCCAAGCGGGACGGCCCCGCTGCGGGGCTCACAGCACGGGGCCCGCGCGCCCCCTGCCCCGAGGAGACCCCGCTGCGCGGCGGGGGGCGTCGGGCGGCTGCGTCCGGGTCAGAGCCAGCCGGCCCGGGGATCCCGCGGGAAGAGCCCCCGGCGCGCAGGGTGGCGGCCCGCGGCGGTGCCCCTCCCGCCGCCTGTGGCCTCGCCCGAGCTGCGGGGCGGCGCGGAGGCCCATAGGAGGTACGCCTCTCAATGGGGGGGCGCCAGAGAAGAAAGAGGCCCAGTCAAGGCGGGAGGCGTGCGAGTGCCCCGGCGCAGAAGGGCGGGGGCACACTTCTGGCTCTCCCGCGACGCCAGGACGGAGAGCAAGTCCGCAGGCTGTTCGGCCGGGCCGTGTTCTAACGAGAAGCAGAAGTCAGTCTCGTTTAAAGCGTATCTCTATGGCCTGGGCGGTGGTGCGCGCGCAGCTATGACGAAAGCGGAAGAGGGCCGCGCTACGGGTCGCCAGAGGGCGGGCGCTGGTCGCAGCGTCAGAGCCGGAGTCGGGCCTTGGATCGCCGGCCGGGGGACGAGGCGGCGGCGCGGGGAATGGAGGAGAAGGAGCAGCTGAAGCGCCAGATTCGCCTGCTCCAAGGTGAGTGCTGCGGGCGGGCTCAGGCCCTCGGGGCGCGGGCCGGACCCGCCAGCGCAGGGTCCCGGCCCGACCCCCTACCCCCGGCCTGGGGCCACGGCAGCCGCCGCCCCTGCCGCCCCACCCGCAGGCCCGGCCTTGTCCACAGCGGGTGGCCTTCTTCCCGCCGTGCGGATGCGCGTAATTGCCCGCCGTGGTGGATCGTGGGGCTCTGACGGGGCGCCCCCCCGCAGTCACGCCAGGGATCTGCCAGCCGGTTTGCCTTAGAACCTGTTTTTCGGGGCTGCCTTTGGGAGGCCTCGGCTAAAGTCGAGCGGGCTTGTGGGGTGATTGCGGCAGTGTCCCTGGACTGTGCTGCCATGAAATTGACCCCTTAAAGGGGGCGTTGTACGCTCTTCAGTATGGGGCTTCTCATGCACAGTGGACGTGCCAGGATGGTGTGGATGTGCCAGTGATCTGTGCAGGTTGTGCTGCAGGTGGAAGAAAGCTTTCAGGCTGCGGCCCAATGAGCGTTTGGAGGTATAACTAATAGGCACCTTTTCTCCCTTTCTTTCCAGGTCTCATCAATGACCATAAAAATGTCCATGGGGATGTGCCAGTTCCTCCTCCTGCCCCAACGTCGAGGTGGAGAAACCCCCGACCTCCTGCCTTTAACACCCATGGGGCGTTCTCTGCAAGGTATGCCCAGCAAACCCAGAGAGATTTCCCGGCTTGCCCAAGCAGTGCCAATGCCTGGAGAAAGAAGTATTCGCTCGTCAATGTACCACCTCGGCTGACACTTTCTTCAGGAAGCAATGTTCCTGCATGCACTTCTCGGATCCTCCCAAGCCACACGGTTGCTGAGGTGGCTGAGTCACAGCCAATGATTTCAGGAAGAAATGTGGGCTTCAGAGTAGCTGCTGGCCCAGCCGTGAGCCATGCTGCTGGCCCAGCCGTGAGCCACACTGCTGGCCCAGTGTTGGCTTTTAGAGGGCACAGAACTAGCACTGCTGGCCTTGCAAAGAGTGGCTCAAAGGAGAGCAAAGAATCATGTGCCTCCACCTTGCCAGACGTATTGCACTGCAGAACCTCTTCCAGGAATGACGCACCTGCAATGTGTGGGATGGGAATCGTGGCTGCGAAAGGGGGGCAGGGGGCATCTAAAGTGGCTCCAGACTTGTGCAGGACGACCAGTGAGAGCGCTGTTGCGTTGAAATCGGAGCCTCAGCAGCCTCTGACCTTGCCTAATCATGAATCGGATTATCTGTCAGCACGAAAGAAACCAGCATCAAACCTTCCCACTCTGTATAGCTCACAGCAAGTGGCTTCTGTGATGGATAAACCAAACTCATCAAGGGCTGCTGATGCATCTCTGGCATGTGCTAATTCGGCCTGGGAAGCATCTTCGGCTGTTGAGACGACTCTCCTGAAGAATGAGAATTCAGTACCTGTCCTTCAGAGGTCCCCTGCCTCACCTGCCTCTGTCAAATCCTTGAGGTTCAGGAGAACCAACTACACGTGGGTGGCAAACTCGTGTAAATCCCTCAGAACGGTGAAAAGATATGCAACTTCTAGAGCCCCTGAAAATGCCCGCAAGTTTAGTGCAGGTGTGGAGCCAGTGTCCAGGTTACACCCAAGGGGGGACTTGGGAACCAAGCAAAAGAAATCTAGCCTGCATTCGAAACTGGGGATTTCGTCTAGTCAGTATAAGTGGAAGGCGTTTAGTCTCCAGCCTTCTCCTTCCACTTCTGCATTTACATGGCAGCGTAAGGAATGCGGTGGGGCTGCTTTTCCCCTCCCTGTGGGAGCCAGTTCTTCACTTCAGCCTGTGAGACGCGGGCCTCTTGGTCACGGTAATCCAAAATCCTTCTCTGGAAATACAAGCTTTTTAAATTATAAATTGAAGAGCCGGACCAAAATCATCAAGAGAAAGGGGAGTTTCTGGTAAGTTATTGTGTCAGGAGTGAGTGCCACAGTTAGAGATCTGAATGCTTGGAAATAAAAAGCCAGTAAAACTGGGATGGATGGGGAGGATCCAGCCCAGCAATCTGGGGTAACTTGAGGAATAAGATGTTTTTATCTCAAATCTTTCTGGCTTTTCAGGAAAACACAAAAGCCATTCACATCTTTGCTCACAATTCTTCCAAGGTTTTGCATCTGTTATTTTTATATTCTAGTTTGCAGATGAGTAAGTTGTACGGAAGTTCTGTTAGACACTGCCTTCTGTTCTTGGGATGAATTCTGCCAGGGATTGGGAGAGGGTTCAGGCAGCTGTATTTGTTGGATACTAGGTGTGTCAACATAGGTGCAGTGGCAGGCAGGGGAGTGTTGTGAAAATCTGTGAAGCCATGACAAGTATAGAGGTTTCCAGTGGCTCTGGAAAAAAAATCAAGAGCCAGTTTCTGCTCTAGGAGTTGAAGTGGTTCCTGGGATCAGATCCTTTCCTGGTCCGATGTCCGGAGCCTGAGGTGCCTTTTATAGGAAAAGCTGAGGTGACCCCATACAATTTCTGAATACAAGCATGGGAGTGTTTGCTTGCAAGCTTTTCCACAGCAAAAATATATTTCCTGTAGAGAAATAGTGTGCCAGGATACAGGAGTTTGCCTTGGCTATCCCTTTATGTGCTGACTTCATTTTTTAAAAAATTAACTGGAACATTCAAACAAGTGACCCTTCCCCTCCGTTCCAACATGTGGTTTCAAATGCTTGTGTTGTCAGCACATCTAGTTTTTCCTGTGATCTCTGGTCCCTGATTGTCTGCTGCCTCATAGTTATTTCCTTCACCTGATGTGGCTCGTTCTGAGAATATAGATCACAATTTGCACAATTAGTTTCTGCTGTAAGAATCAAGCAACATTCACTCAGCCACCTCAGAAACGGGTGTGGGGGGAAACAGTGCTGTACAGATGGGCAGATACTTGGTGAGTGTGCTTGATTTTTCTGTTGCTCATTACAATCTTGTTTGTTTTCTGTTCAGCACTAGTAGTGTGCTCCGCGCCGGACAGACGTAGTGGTCAGGGCAAATTGGACTTGCTCTTAGTCGGGCAAACAAGGTGATGGGCCGGGGCTGGGAAATGGGGAGGTCTCTGTGGCTGAAACCCCAGGCCATTGTGGTTGAATCTTTTTCCCTTTAGGCTCTGGCTGGATTGAAACATTCCTGCAGTTGACCCATGTGAGAGTGATTTTTGTTGGCAGTCTGGTAACTTTGAGTCCATATGAACTGGCTCGTTCCCCAGGTGGGAGAGATGGAGAACTGTGGTCATAGCTTGGTCAGAACCTTTATTGTCCTTCCAGCTCTCCGTCTGATAAAAGAAGCACAGCTGCCCCTGCCATGCTTCTGAAAAGCCGCTATTGCCTCAGGAAAAGAAATTCCCCGAGGGGAAGGACCTCTCCAGCCGCCAAGAGAGCTGGGGCGAAGGGCCTTGTTCAGATCGGCAAGCACAGGTTGCGTCGACTGCCTGCATCCCGCTCAGCCAAAGAAGGTAAGGATCGACTCAGAACAGTGTGGCTTGTGTGTGCGCTTAATTTAAACTTCACTGCTTCTGCCCTAGAAGACTCAAGGGCTGCCTTGCGGCCTGTTGGCTTGGTAAGAAGAAGCAGGCTGTAAGTTTGAAATATTATCTTCTGAGAACTTGCAGCCCTCTGAAAGTTGCAAGAAGCTGTGAGGTGTGGCTGCATATCTTGGGCTGGGGGTCTGACCACTTCCTTTGGTACCTGAGGTTTTCCTGGGGAGGCTGGCAGCGCGAGCCACTGCTGTGACTCTGTGGCTGGACTGAACCGTGGCTTGTTTAATTCATTCCAGCATCCAGTGCCTTTGTGTCATCAGTCTTACATCAGCCACCTTTCCCCCTGCCGAATCTGCTTCTGTAATTGGCTCCCAAATAACTCTCTGCATGAAAGACTTCTGCAGTTTGCAAAGATTTCTTGGATCAGGTTGTTGCTTTTGTCCAAGACAAAGTGGGTGGTTGAGAACTGGTAACATGCTGTGATCCGACGAGGACCAAGGAGTCCTGGGTTCAGGTGTCCATGAAGCTTCAAAGGTCGCTTGGTGGCCTGGGGCAGTTGCAAGCTCTCCACCAGAGTGTGATGCAGCCTAGGTTGCTCACGCTAGGTGTGTGGGTGAAGTAGAGACTCCAAATCGTCAGCGTTTTCTTGCTGGCAGCTTTGGAGACTTTGGGAAATCCAAGAAGCAGTTTGCAATTTTGAGGGCATGCGCTTCAAGGAAGGGAGAACTGACATTCTGGTATGCCTTTGGATTGTGCCTGGTATTTTGCTCTCAAACAGAATAGTGAAAAATTAGTTCTTTTTTTTTTTTTTTTGGAGAAAGGGAAAAGCTAGTGCTGAATTTTTTTTTCTGTAAGACTGAAAAATCTTGCCTTACTATTACTGAGTGGCGACAGGGCTGCCATTTTATTGACTTTGGTCATTGGAAGCCATCTTGCGGTCTCTTGGTCCAATGACAGGTCTAAAAACATATAAAGTGGCTTTTTTACTAAGACTTGCAAAGTGGATGTGCCGAACCAAGTCACAGGCTTTATTTAAAGGGCTGGTGTCACTTGTTAAGGAGGTCTGGTGTGAGCCGAGGGCTCCGGCTTGGTTGAATTTCCCATGCAGTCTCCAAGTCTTGGCATAAACGGCACAGGGAATGCTGAAAGAACTCTTGGCGTGCCTGCCCCTCCCCCCATTTCCAGGGCCTGCCAAAACTGGGAGCAGCATGTCAGCTCTCTGGGGCGAGGGGGAATGTGTCTGGCCTGCCTCGTAAAGATGAGTGAGTTCCCTGGACCACAGCGGAGGCAGAGTGCAAAGCAGGGCACCTGCTAGAAGTCCGGGGGCCATTTTCACTGGGAGGCCTCAGTCTGGCTACCCAGCAAAAAAGGCTGAAATCACAGGTTGGTGCAGAATTCAGTCCCAAACCTCTCTGCACAGCTACTGAACACTATTGTAGGTGAATTTAACTTGTCGGTAAGCTAGATTTGCCCCTTTGGGACGAGCGACGCTAGATTGGGCCATTCAGCATGGAATTTGGGTACGCCATGGATGCCCTGTTGCCCACCTCTGACATAAAGCAATATAAACAAGCAACATTTATTTATTAATGCCGGGCCGATTAAAAAAATCCATAACATTCCTTGTTCACATCAAGCCAAGCACTCCCCTGGGTTGTTTGCTAGGAGGGACTAGGAGATACTCAAATTGACCCAGGGCACTAGGTTCCTCTTATGGAGTTAGCCCAAGTAAAAGTTATAGCCAAGCTTAACACTTTTGCTCAGAGAAGATCAGGAGAGTGACTGGCCATGTCATCTGTTTTTGGAAGTCAAGAAAATGAAAGATAATTCGTTTTTTCCCTTTTAAAAGAAAGTAGCCAAGCCAACACTCCCCAGTTTGGAGTCATTCGGATGTGCCATCCACCTGAGGATGGCTGAGCAAGCACTGCTGCCGAAGCTGAGCTGGCTGAGCGTCTCACGCTGCGTGACTCTGCCGTTGTTGCCATCCACACGTGTGCAGGCTAAATGATCAGTAACGAGGTGCCTCAACCACAAGTGGCTGCTGGGAAGTGCTATTTACAGCTGTTAACAATGGAGGAGCTGTGTTCGTTGTTCCTTATTTATGACGTGTTTAACTATCGTGCAGGTGCCGAAAACTTGCAGTCACTTTATTTCGCAGTTAATATTCTTAAAAGATGCTGCTTCATAAGCCACGGCTGCAAGTGACTTTTCTTAGGAATATTCTGCGTACCCCATGGGCTGACGTGGACTTCGTGCCCTTCCGGCAGCAGTCCTGTGAGTCAGTCATCAAGCGCAGTCGGGCTTAGTTCTGAGCAGCCGTGTTGAGGATGTCCTCCGAGGAGCCTTCGTGGAAGTGGTCCCGGGTGCCGCTCAGCTTGCGCAGTGCTGGCTGGGTTGAGGCGAAGAGCGCTTTGCCTGCATGGACAAATTGGGAAGCCCACTCGCCTGTTCTGTCCAAACTGGAAAACTGTGGTGGCTGCCTTCGCGCAAACCACAGTATTAAACCAGGTCTTGAAGCTGGACTAGTATCCTGGCTTGCCCCGAAGCTGGCGACTGTAGTTATGGTGAACAAAAGGCATTCTGCTGACTTAAGTCGAGATACAATTCAGAACGGGGCCAGTATTTTGCCTTAATGAGCTCGAGCTAGAACACGGTAGCCTTGGAAGAACAGAGAGAAATAGAGTGACAGTATATACCTTTGCCAGCAGCCTTGTACATAGTAAATGATTATTATTCTGGCCTAGTGAGTAAATAGGAAGGGATCCTCCAGCTCTTTGAGACAAGGGACCAAAGAAGATCCCCTTGGATCACAAAGAATCTGTGTTTACTGATTGGTTTTTCCGCAAATATAGCAGATAGTTCCAGCCTTCGCATTCAACCGTGTGTGCAACAGAAACGTACCAATTGTGCTTCCTGTTGGGCGAGGCAGGATTTCTGTGGGAAGACATTCTGCATCTTGCGCTGCATCCACAAACACAGCAGTGGGGCAGGAACTCCCATGCCTTCCAAAGCCAACTCCAGTGTGAAGTAATTCGCAAAGATGTGTGCAGAGCTGGTTTGGGGTTGTGAGTATGACTTTTGGACAGTGGGCGGGAAGGGGTGGAAAGGCGGCAGCCTTGGCCCCCGACAGCGGACGTTCTGGGTCTGCATAGTCTTATGACTCCTGTGGGATCACTTCTGTCTTTTAGGGCAGGCTGTTGTGACTTGGCCCTGTTGGCAGAGAGAAGATTATGCCCAGCAACATACGGAGAATGGCACAGGCCACCTTCCCCTTCCACTCCTGCCCAGAGTTACAGAATGGTGTATTTGGGTGGTGCAAGAACAGCAAATAGTCTAAAAGGCCTCTTGGCATTCCGACCTCTCAGGTGAGAGGTGCTGATCCTCCACACAGGTGTACAAGTGCCTGGTAGCAAACTCTGGCTTGTGCGCATGTTCCACGCAGAGTCACCGTTCCTGGAAGGTTTCCATCTGGTATACCTGTTTAACCCTTGGGCCGTGATCAGGCCAAGGCGTCAGTATCGGAGCTGCGCTCAGACCTGTGTGCAAGGCCTCGAGAGGAAGTACTGGGGCAAACGGCCGCTTGTGCCGGAGTTACTTCGGTGACAAACCCGTTGCTTCTGAATGAGCGGTTGCTGGTGGCTGCGTGTTTAGGTCTCGGGGGAGTTTGGTTCCCTTATGAACAGAGGTGCAGAGAGGGGAGCTTTCGGGCTGTTGGGAGTTGTAAACTTTCTTCGCCCCATCAGATCAACGCTGTTACATTCCTGCAGTGCTTTGAACGCCTCTGCTCGCCAGGCCTGAGTCAGCTCTGCCGAGGTCCGGTCCGTTGGAGATGTGAGCTTGGAGCGTTAAGAACGAGTCCTGGCGAACGGTTGGAGGTGGCACCCTCTCTTCCCTCCGTCAGGCCAGCAGCCGTGTGCCTCGAGGCTGCTCTCCGGCATTTCCCAAACGGTGTCCACATGCGGTGCGGCCCACGTGCCGTGCGGTGCCGCTTTTCGGGCCACCCAGCAGCAAAGCTGGGCTCCTGCCCTTGCTCTGGCAAAGGTGCACGTGACATCGCCTCCCCTCTGACCTGCAGGGGGCAGTCTTGCCCCTTCTTTTCTCCCTTGTCCACCTTTTTCTGGTAATTGATTGCCTAATTTCCTCTTTATGTGAAAGAAAGCAGATATCAAGTAATTTGCAGCAATAACCTGCTAATGCTGGGCCAGTATCAAAACTCCCATGTTCATTTCAAGTGGCAGATAAAACACTAATATATAATTATCCTTGCAAATTGGATTGTTTTAAATAACCAAAAGACTATGGCCAGGAGAAACCCATCCCATTTCCCTTGAGTTAGTATTGCGGCGTAATTGCTGCGTTCAATCAATTTCCTTGGCATTAGAAATTCCATCACAATCAACATTAAGCTATATTCATTGTGATGGCTTAAGAGACGGGCCATTTCTCCTCTTTTCCTTAACTGGCAAAATTAATCAGGGAAAAGATTTTAAACATTTACCCGTGCGAAAGAGGTCAGCTCTGCCACTATATTGCTCAGCAGATAAGGGGGCTAATAAAAAGAAAATTGAATTACTAATGATCGCCAGGAACCGAGTATATAAAACCTGGCAATCGCCCGCTTCAGGAGGAAAGGAGAATCAATTTTCTTCGGACAAGGTGCGCTCATTTTTTATTTTGGCGCATATTATCAGCAATTTAATTTGAAAGCGCATAAACAGGAGGAAACAGTTAGGAAATAATGAGCCTGAAGGTGTAAAGGGCTACAGGATATATGCTGTACACAATTTATTTGGCACAACAGATAATCACTTTAATTGAATTCAAAACTGCATTGTTCAGCACTGTGGCCTGCCTCTTTTTTGCCTGTGGGGATTGCAGGATATTACAAAGGTGTTTGCGTGTGCCCCTTCTCGGTAATGTCCCCCGCAAGGCACGGCTCTCGCCGCTCTGTTCATGCATGGATGCGGGCCGCCGAGGGTGCAATATTTAAAAGGCAGTAGAAGTCCCTTCTGCTCCCGGGACCCAGAGCTCTGCCTAGCGAATGCTCAGTGCGTGGGGAGCTTGCTGCTGCTGCTGCTGGTGCTGCTGCTGCTGCAGGGCCCGGTATTTGCCTTGATTGATGGCCGGAGCTCCGGCAAGGCTCCGTGCCATGCGGGGAGGCAGACTCCTTCCCCACCCTCCACGCCCCTCGTCCTGCACATCGCTGCTGCCTGCATGGGGGGCACGGAGCTTGCCGTCCGTCTAGCTGGGCACAGCCACTGGCAGGTTTCTTTCCCGTTCCAGCTGTTAAGGCTGAGACACAGGTGTTGTGTCAAAACCCCGGGACTACCTTTCATCTCTCCAGTCGGCCGTTATGTTCAGAACGGCCGTGGGCAGGGTCTTGCTTGGGAAGAACGAGTGGTGAGACCTCTGCCTGCCCTTTGCCTCCCGACCCACCCGAAAAGCCTTACCTGCATTCCTGGTGCAGCCCACCAGGCCGGCAGGTGAATGCCATTCCTGCTCTTGTGGAACTAGCGGCAGCGCACCCACTGCCGATTTCTCTCTCCGTCCCCGGTCTGCACGGGTCAGTGGGACGGCTCTGTGCGGGCACTGCTGCTCAGTGTATGTGCGTATCCACACGAGCGGCAGGGGCACCTGTTCAGGCAATTTCTGTTTGCTCTGCACCAAAGTTGTTCACAGGTGCCACTTAGGACTTGAGGGATCTCTGGAGAGAAGTGCACTGCGGATGCCAAAGGCAGGCAGCAGCAATGGAGAAAACCAGAGTTAGTAGGTCAACTGAGCCGGTTTGTGAGCAGGTGATTGGGAGTTTACTGTTCCAAAAAGGAATGGCCTGGAGTGCAGTCGGGCCGCTGTTCATTTTTGCAGGGATACAAAACATTGCTTTAAAAGGTAAGAGAGGCATGGCCAAGGAGGAGCATCCCTGTGCAAGGTGCGCCAGCCACACTGAAGGGAAGCGTGTGCTGGAGCGTGGCCTTGTGCTGCGCCCGGTGCAGCTCGCGGAGGGGGTGCGTTGCATTTCATGCGCGTCATGCCGCTGCTGCTCGTTTCAGAGGCACTTCTCCCCCCTCTCCTCCTCCCCCTCTCTAGATACCTCGTCAAGGGAGGACTGCAGCACTTGGGTTAATTACAGCTTCGTGTTTGTGTTTGTCGTGCTTGAAGGCCAAGGGAGTGGAAGTACCAAGACTGCAGGGATCATATGACAAAACAATGGGAATCTATATGTATTGTTACAGCGTGTCTGTGCAAATCGAGGATACGGGGAGTCATGCGGTTTCGTATAATTGGAATTACTGAGTAATTCAGAAAATTAAGGGTTTAAAAGCAATCAGAAAACAGGTCTGCATTCCACAGAGAGCATTTTAGGAGCTGCTGATGCTCTTTTAAGCCTGGTTTCAGAGTCTGAATTTTGACCCATGCTTGGCGTCCCCTCATTCTGCAGAGCTGTGGGATAAACCTTTTTCAGCCCACAATTAGCTGTGAGGGTGTGGATGTTATTCAGTTGCAGCTGATTCAGAGGGAGAAATCAACAGAGGAACGATGTATCGGTTCAAAAACAGTGGGCACCAGTAGGGTGCGCACTTGAATGTGGCTGCCCTCTTCCTTGGCACCAAATTGCTTTTAGTGTGAAGCGCGTTCTACGTTCCCGTGAAGCCCCTTAGACATAAAGAGCGTTTTGGTGCATGTATGGGGTTGGGCTGGGACAGGTGTCTCTTTTGCAGCTTGAAAAATTGCAGTTACAATGCAGAAAGTAATCTTGCTCTGTGAGAGCAGAATGGAAACACTCCATTGCTACTGTCTTAGAAAAGAAAAGAAAATTTATTAATTTATTGGGCGTTTGTATTCCACCTTATAACCAAGTTCTCAAGACAGCTCACAACATGAATAAAAATGCATAGAATATAATATGGATCATTTTTTGTTGAGGGGCTGCAAAGTCTTTTAACGGGGTGCGTGGTTGGGCGTTCTTGGTTTCTTGTTTTTGTTTTTTAACCTTTATATACCTTTGCGTCTGCTTCACGGCCTTTAATGTCATGTTCATTGTTGCAGATGCATATATCGCTGGAGCACTGCATTAAATTAGGGGAGAGTATGTGCTGGGTCAGTTAGTGTGCAATGGTTAACGGTGATTTAGTGATGTATGGAGGAGCCTAGGTGCTCCTGCGCAGAGTGCGGGCGCGCCCTCTTCCCCCTGCGTCTGCTGCTTGCGCTCTGCCTGAGAATCTTCCCCAGGTAACCTTGAAACGGCCGAGTCCGTCCCCCCCATCGCGTCCCGCTCCTCTTCTTCCTGCTCAGAGCGGAACGCGTCTGTCTGGGCCACTGTGCTGCTGTGGGGGAGGGCGCCCCTTTGGGTTTACGGGCCTCTCAGCACCGTGCCCTCTCGAGCATAAGAACGGCACCTCTTCTGGTGTGCTGTTTACAGGGCCGATAGCCGAAGAAGGCTGCATCCGTTCCACAAGGGTCCCATTCTTACACGTCCACTGCAGCTGAACTCTTCCTTAGAACCAGGCACTCGGGTTCTCTAGCATTAGCCCAGAACAGGGGTCTCAAACTTGCGGGCCAGTTGCCAGGATGGGGGGGGCATGGGGGAGGGGCCCTGCGGCCCTCAAAGCGCCGGCGGCACCCGGGCCGGCCTCCGGAGCAACGCAGGATGAGCGGCCCACCCCCACCGCGGGGGTGGAATACTTGCTCCGGCCCAGCCTCACCCAGACTCTCCTTCCAGCGGCCCCCAGGTCAGTTGAGTTTGAGACCCCTGGCCTAGAAGGATCTCTGCACAGGAGCTCTCCCCAGGTGCCTGTTGCTTGTACCCCTTTTGCCGCACCCTTGCCTGGCTGTTCTGATACACAGTCTGCTCATGGTCTGTTCTTTGGCAAGCGGAGCGGTGCTCCTGGATGTCAGCCACCTGCCCAGCCATCTAGATTTGGCTTTCAGAGCCTCACGACGACGATTTCCCCGGTGTCTTTGGCACTAACGCAAGGCAGGAGCACCGCCTCCACCCAGCACTGCCCCTGGAGCTGTCCAGACGGCCTCAGCCTTCCCGCCAGGTAGGCTGCTTGCCGTGCCGTTTAGCATTCATGCACGCCGGCGCTCAGGGCCGGTGCTCCTCAGACTCCGGCACTGCTGTCCCCGTCGCCATTTCTAGTTTTCCTGCAACTCCTGGTTTGCACGCTGGCTCCCACTGTCCTGGCCTTTCCTTCTTTCACCTCTTTTGCACCCATCCTAGTCCCACACCTCACCCAACACGTGTGCAGCTTGCTTGCTTGCTTGCTTCTTATCTGTGTGCTCCTTTGTCCCGCCCGGTTGGCCATGAGGCTCCCTACCAGGCACACTGAAATTGCTGCTCATGGGGGCGTGAAGGAGTCTTAGTGACACTCTTCTCAAAATGCCCTCCAGCAGTGGCCAAGGCGCCCTGACACAAGCTAGCGAGGAAAGTACGCAGCTATGTATACGCATGACGTTTCCTTCTCCTCGACTGAGCTGCTGTCCCAGGTGGCCCCTGGGTCCTCAAGTTTCACAGTGACCTGTGTGCAGTGGGGCGCTGGGTGGTGGAAGGGGCCAGATGGCCGTGCCCGCGTCTTGTCCATCATCCTGGGCCTTCTCCCCCTGGAGAGCATCTTCAACAGGTGCATTCCAGCATCTCTAAATAAACCAATGCCCTTTGGAAACCTGGAGTGGTGTCAGTGTGTGTGATGGGTGGAGCAGTTGTCCCTCACCATCCTCTGCTGACCCTCCCTCCATCAGGGTGGCAGAGCTGTGCTCTCCATTCTCATGTTTCCTCTTCTAAACTTCTTTCATGTGAATTACTTTCTAGGGTGTTGTGGCTGGATTGGGCAGGTATCTCTCTTGAGCCTCCCCTTCACTTACCTGTACGGTGTTCCTATTTGCTCTGCGGTATTATACAAACAGACAGAAGTATTGTGGTCTCAGAGAGCCAGGATTCAGGGTGCTTTTGGTTGCATCGAGGTGTGCAGAAAGATGTGTGAAGCTTCTACTAGAAGCTTAGATGGGAAGCAGGGATACCAGAATGTTTTTGGCCAGGCAATAGGAAATCTACGTTCCAAGCTGGGCCCTCTGTGCCTAGTCTTGGACTCCCATCACTAATTGTGCACACCTATCTACCTGCCCACCACCCTCCTTGTTATAGAAATGCCTTCTCTTATGCACCTTTCTGTGCTAGTTGGCAACAGGAAAGAGTATGTTCCTAAGGTTCCGTGTGGGAGAATCTAGTTACGGATTTCCCAGCAGAATTCCAGTTGTAGAACAGGGATAGCTGAATGTCTTGTTTCTTTTTTTATTTTAAGGCGGGATTCAATCCCCTTATATGGGGATGTAACGGAACTGGAAGCAGAACAGAGCAAGAGAGAAGTTTGTGCAAGTTTGCTTCTTGGTATCTGAATTAAAGTTTAATGATGGCTATCTTTTGGAGGTTATCAGTGCAATGAAATGCACCCAAGAACATTCAGTGGAATCATCTGTCTCTAGGTTTTGAGTTTTCGAATTGTTTACTGGGCTAAAAGTGAGGATTTCTAATCAAAGGGCCTGGCACAGGGGATGATAATGCATACTCTTCCCCCGTCTGGCTCCAAACATAATTTTCTCTTGCCTGGGTTTCGCCATTGATTGGTTATCTTAATTTAGTGACAGGCTCTAGAATGGCCCCTGTGTAATGCAGCTGTTTAAGAAGATATTAGGGGAAAAGAAATGCCCCTGTGTTTTATGGGAAGCTCGCGGGGTTATCAGCAGGAGAAATCAAGCGCACGGGGATGTGGTTGGGCTGGCGAGCGGCTGGGGCATCACCGCAGGCGCAGGATTTACGCCTCCATCTAAACATTAACTGGGGCATTGTGCCATTTCTCCCCACTCTTGGTTGTAAGGTGGGTTGCGATCCATCATTCCCTCTCCAGTGTTGTAGTGCCTCTTACATTTTACTACCCCAAACACTGTAAAAGGGCATTAGAGCAGTTAAATCCCAGAGTCCTGCTTTCCTAAGTAAAAAAGAAAATGCTGAATTAGGCAATGGAAAAAGGCAACGGCAGCGATACTTTAATCTTGCATAAATTATCAGAAGAGTCAGAGGCTGGCCATTTTATGTATTGTTAGAGCTGTGCTAATTAGTTATTCCCGAATAATCAATGGTTTTTGACTTCTTCCTTGTCTTTTTTTTTTTTTTTTTTTTAGTAGTGGTAATGGACCATAGTATAGTGACTTCCAAAATGGCAGCTGTAGACATATATAATTTTGGGGCAGCCATGAACTGCGTTTTAATCTCTCTAACATGTGACTCTGGGGCTAATGAACTAGTTATGTAGCTTGTAAAACTGATGAGAAGGAGAGGGCAAAACAGTCTACAAATTAGGCAAAAGTTATTTTCAGTGTGTTGATTGTTATGGATTGGATGGGTTGTGCGTGTGAGGCTGGATGGAGATGTAAGGTGAGCACCTCTAGGTCATACTTTGCAAGAGAAAAGAACTCAAGGAACATGGTGGATATCCAGCCATTTCCTTTTTGATTTTGGAAAGGATGACATTTACGTTCTGTCTGCGTTCTGCCTGCTACTATGAGCTCTTAGATGCCCGTATAATTATAGTTAGTTCACAAGCAAGAGCTGCATGCTATGGTCTTTGCAGTCTTTGGGAGTATCCAGTCATGCTCTTGCGCTAGTGGGAATGACCAGTCGCGCAACAGGATGCACATGCTTGCCACGGCAACTTAGCTCAAAACGAGCATTTCCAGAATTGGGCAAGTCAGTGGAACTTGCAGAAGGCACCTCTGTTGACCTGCCCTGTCCGGATGGGCTGGTGTGAACTAGTTTCTAGGGCTGCTGCTCGGAACGCCAGCCGTCATTACTTGATGAGCGCTGATGGAATGACTGTCAGCGCTGGATGCGCCTGGCATTCCAGGTCATTAATGAAATGGAATATCTGCTTCATAAATCTTTGCTTACTGAAGAATGGAGGGGGGGCATTTGTTAAAGTGTTTAAAAAATATATTTTCCACTTCTCTTCATCCTAGTCTAGTAGGGCAGTGTACAAAGGGCATACTAGCCAAAATATGCCATTGGTATGATAAAACTAAACCTCAGAGCTTCCCAAGAAAAACAAACCAGAGCCATAAAAATAGCAAAGCCCGGACAAATGAGGCGCTGCATTGACCCTGCTGTAGGTGCCAGCCCGGCTTGGGTGATGACAGCAATTCCAGATACGGGAAGCTGCCATGGAGGGCGCCTTCTTCCTGGTCCCTTCCCCAGACAGCTCCCCTAGTGGAGGAATCTGGAGAAGGTCCTCCTCTGAAGGTCTGGGCAAGTTGGTGGAAGAACAGGCACACTTCCAAATATTTAGGTATCAGGCGACTGAGCGTTTTAAAGGTAAGCACCGGCACCTTGTTTTGGCCTCTGAAGCGAAGGGGAAGCTCTTTGAGAATTGGTGTAATATCTACTCCTCTGGCTTTACTGATGCCCTGGATGGCATTTCTGCCCTCCCTTCCAGAATGGCCCCTGGACAGTGCATTCTGGTAATCTGGTCTGGGTGCTGCCAGCACATGGACCACCACAGACACTCTCTCCTTGCCTGGCTCTGGCCAGGGCTGGGAAAGGCACTCGGCTGGCAGGCAGGCGGGCAGAGGTGGACAAGGTCAGCTGCCTCCCGCTGCTCGAAGGGCTAGAGGGCAGGAAGGGCGGGCAGCACTGCGTCCGCCCTTGCTTTTGGCCGGGTACTGCTCGATGGGGGCGAGAACTGCCCTCGATCCCCACCCCTCCCTGTTCAGCGGTGCCTCCCTTCGGCTTGGTCTGTTTCTCACACTCTGCCCGAGTCACCCGTCATGGTGACCGTGGCAGTTCAGAGGTGGCCTCGAATTCCTGCCCCCCTCCAAATCTGAACTCGCTCGCTGCAGGGACGCTGCCCGGGGAGGGCTGGGCCTCCTCTCTCTGCAGGCGTAGCTCTGGGTCTCCCAGGGGTTGTGCTTGGAAGCAAGGGCTGAAGAGGGCACTGGCTGCGTCTCCCCGCGCCTCTGGAGGAGCTGCCTCTCATCGCGCCGGTGCCGGCTTGTGTCCGCATCTTGCTGCGTTCCTCCTGTGCAGGAGCCCGTTGGGATCATGAGGGCAGGCGGGCAGGCAGGATGGGGAGGGGCTGCTTGCGGATCTGTGCCTGATCTCCTGGTTCTGGGCTGCAGTCTCCAGTGCTCCCAGCCGGCACAGCCTTGGGGGAGTGATCATGCCAACACACCTGGAGGCGAGAGGTGGGGAGAAGCTGCTTTGTCCCACGAGGCCATGTGACAGGAATTGCATTCTGTGTGTGACGGGATGGCAGTGACCACCCCCTCCCCGGGGTCCGTGTGTTGTGTGCGTGCAGGTGCCTGGGTGAGGGAAGGTTGCTTGCCCTGCTGTTGAATTCCTGAGAATATTGGCAAAGTCAAGTCTAATTCCACACCTAATTGTGGAGAAAAAGACAGTTTTCTCCCGTGGAATATTTCTGCATAAAATCCATGCTTCATGCAACAATGGAACAAGATGACCCATTGTTATGTAAATACTCCCAGCTCTGCCGAAGATATTTCTATTAACTTTGCTTATTGTGGACAATAGCCAGGATACAAGCAAATGGGGGTGCTTCTCTCCCTACATACAATGTGTGTGCAACATTTTCCTTTCTCTCTCTGTATCTGCGCCTTTGTTTTGTTTTTAAAAAGAGCCCCAATTCAAGGTGGCCTGTATTTGGCTTGAGCCTGGCCATGTCACTGTCTTTTCCTTCTCCTCATTTTTGTATAAGTCTATGGGGGGCTTAATTTTTTAAAAAGCTTTTTAGGATAAACATTTCTAATTTTATGAAAAGCGGAGGGTGCTAAGGCAGAGAACGTGGTCTCTTTAGCCTGGAGCAGATTCTTCTGACTGTAGCTGGCTTGGTACCACTGAGAAGGCCATGAGTGACCTGGTTGGGAGACCCCCACACCATGTGGTCTGACATACAGAGCAATTTTACCTAATCATTTCTTACAAACCCATATCTGTGAGCCTCTCAATTCTTGTGACAATTTGATTACTGCTTTAGTTTGCAAATAAGTAGGTACCAGCTCCTTGTAGCTGAGAGATCCAATCATTTCCCCTGTTTTCCATCCCGTACCACTTAAGATCTAATAGGGCTGTTGGTGTTACCCGCCTCCAGAATTACCCATTTTCATATGAATGTGCCTCATGGCCTTGGAACATCCCCTCCCCCTGATTTTAATTGCACCGTTAATCAAAAGAGTCTTTCTCAAAGAGCCTAACCTGTCTTTGGGATGTTGAAAATGTGTGTAACATGCTGTTAGAAGCATTGAAACAAAGTGGGTCAGAAGGGGCTCCATGGAGGCCATCTAGTCTGATCCCCAGCTCGCTCTGCTCATGTAATCCCCAACATGTGGCTGCCCAGATCCCCAGCAGTGTGTGCGTTTGTGTTAAAGCATTTTCTTGGGAAGAGTAAAGGGCCTGCTTAGCTCCCTCTGTAGGCGTGTGTGAGGATGGTTTGGCAAAACGCTGCGGAATGGGTGGGACTGCTGCAGGGCCCTGCGTCTTCCGCCTGGCACTTCGTGGATGGCCAGTGTGGCTGGGAACGACGGGTGCTGCGGGCAGCATGTCTGAACACTGCCAGGCTGGGGGACGCGATCTCACCGACTGGCCGAGTTTTGGGCGGAGAGGGGCCTTTCTTAGCCAGGGTGCGGAATGCTTTTCACTGGAACGGCCCCGCTCTGCCACCCAGCCCGTGGCTCTGTGCGGCGATCGCCCTGACTTCCAGCGCCGCTGGCTGTGCGTTCCCAGAAGGCTCACGGCTTGCTCTCAGCATCATGTTCTCAGAAATGTACATCTTTGTCAGATTTGGGGTCAGGCGAGTAGCGAGCATGTTCGTTGAAGAGTAGGCCTCTGAATAACCCTCTTGGTGAGTTGTTTCTCTCGCTGGTCTCCGCCGTAAATACCACTTGTCCTCCCGTCAGTCTTAATTGTACAGGCACCAGCTTGCAGCTCCGGGAAGGTGCTTCATGTTTTATGTACCTTTCGGCTGCAAGCTCCGGTGGCTTGGCGCTTGCTTCAAAACCCTGCGCTTGGTGCGCTTGATATTGAGTCACCCCTTGTTTGCTCGCTTCCGCTGAGTGGGGCTGACGATGGAACATGTGCTTTGTCTGCCTGGGCATGAATTGGTGGTGCTCCATCAACATTAGGCTTGATCCAGGGCCGGGCTGTTATAAGAACGTCAGAGAATTGCTTCGTGCTGCCTGAAGCCCTGCAGACGGAGGCTGTGCTGGGATTGGCATAGCTGGCTGGTAACGGTTCTCTACAGAAACACTGAAAGGAAGTGCTGTTATACTCTGGCAGGGTGGTGTGAATGAGTAGTCTCCTAGTTTTTCCCCGTTCTGTGCATGGAGGATGAATGTCATTGGCTAACATATGCCGGTAGGAAGCAGTGGGTAATAGTACTGGGCTTGAGAACCTGAGACCCCAAGTTCAGCTCCCCACCCGGCTGTGAAGCCCCTGGTTGTCCTTGGACCCACATCAAAGTGGATGATGGAATGGGGCATGGGGAACATCTTGAATTGTCCTTCCAGCTCACTGGGAGAAAGGTGGGATAAAATGAAATGAATAATAGTACCAATACTGCTAGTCAGTGAACTGATCAATAATGGTCAGTCCCTTCAGCCCAGTTCAGAAAGGGAAGAAAGGGAACTACAGGCCAGTCAGCCTCTGGGAAGAATCCGCAGCAGATTATAAAGCAGTTCGTCTTGAAATTAATGGAATGGTTGCTAGAACCCAGCATGGATTCTGTCGGCATCGAATCCTGCCAGAGAAACCTGGTCTCATTTTGACTGGGTAGCCGCCCTTGCAGACTGTGGGAATGCCGTGTACACCATGTATCTTGACTCGGGCAAAGCTTTTGGAAACGCTCTGGAGGGCAAGGTGGGGCAACTGTAATGTGGATTTGGCTGCAGAATTGGACTCGGAGTGCTTATCAATGGCACTTCCTCTGCTGGAGGAGAGGCAATGAGTCTGGTGCCTGTGCTCTTCAACTTTTTAAAAAAGCAGTTGGATGAGGAGGCACAGGTGATGCTTGTCAGATCAGGAGATGGCACAACGGGGTGGGGCAGCTACAGCCCTGAAGACGGAGACGGGATTCAGGATGCTTTTGATAGGTTGGAGCACTGGGCTGAAAGCAACGGAAGGACATTTAATGGGCAAGGAGACAGTTGCAAGCTCAGCAAAAGTACAAACAAGAAAGGTCTTGGAATTGCTGTAAATCGCAAACTGAATGACTCGAACAATGGGATCCTGCTGCAAAAGAGGCGCACATTATTTTTGGCAGCATTCATAAAGGTACAACCCCTTCCGCATCACGTGCAGTTCTAGTTCCCTCGGCCCGGCACTGGTAAGGCCTCATCCGGAGTCCTGCTTCTAGCTCTGGGCACCCCAGTCGAAGAAGGACGAAGGCGAACTGGAAGGGGTTCAGAGGAGGGGAACAAGGATGGTCCAGGCTCGGAAAGGAAGCCCTGTGAGGCGAGATCGAAAGAGCTGGACACGTTTAGCTTTCAGAAGATAAGGCCGAGGGGAGATAATGATAGCGCTCTTCAAGGCCCTCCAAAGACGAGGGCCGTGGTTTCTTCTCTGGCTTTCCCACATAGGTGTGCCGTGCTCTGCCTCATTGGGGTATTGGCCCCATGGTGGGAGAGCCTGGCCCTTCCGGCACCCGTCTTTCCCTCCTTTTTGTTTTTGAAGACTCTCACCTAGAAACGTTTCTTTTGTGTAATTACATTTTTGTCCAAAACAGTGTGCAGAATGCTTCCAGGTGGTCTCTCACCTGGGCATTGAGGAGACCCTGACTGGAAACCTCTGCAGCAGGCATCGCCTTCCCATTGTTCTCTGACTTTGGTCCCCCAGCATATCTATCTTCCAATTTTGTAAGGATTTCCCTCATTTTATTATTTTTATTAATAGAAATGTGGACTATTTTTGGGGTGCATGGGTTTATCTGGGTTGGGGCTCCATCACGTACCAGATGAAGACCATGGCAGATACGTAGGAGGGCGGGCAGGTGGAACAGAAATGAGGGGGCGGCTGGGCGGCCTCGCTGCTGGAGTGCCTCTTTGCTTCCCGCTGGGGGCCGCTTCCGCTGGTCGTCTTGGCTGTGGGATAAAGCTGTTCTGTGTTTCATTCTTCTTAGCACTTCTGTCCAGAGACAGCTTGGAGTGAAGGCGCGTTAATCCACGCCTGAATGCCGCAGTGGCCACATAAACAAGAGAGGCCCGGCTATAAAAAGTAATGAAGAATATCAGTGTGAAATCAAGATGTTAAACTCGTACTTGTAACAGGCAGTAAATTCCTAGCCCACTGCAATCAGGTCTTTTGTGTGCACGTGTGTGTGTGCGTGCGTGTGTGTGTGTGTAAAACATACATATATATTAAAGTGGGCAGTGTGTTTTATGTTCTCTGTTCCACAGCTTTCCAGAAAGAAGCCTCTGCTCTTTGCCAGTTGCTGCCTCTTCCCACCATTTTGTCTGCTTTTGAAGGCAACTAAGAAATTTGGGCAGCTGCATTTGTTGTTGAGTCTTGTGGCACAAACCTTGGGGAAGTTCTCCTGCAGAAGGTTCCATCTTGATCATTGGAAGAGGCTGTTGCCTGTCTTCTTACACCTGCCCCTCAGCATCCCTCAACCTTCTTGAGATCGAAGGCCTAGGCCTGAAAGCGGAAGTTCCCCTTCTTACCCGAAGTTCTCAGCCTGACCTGGCACTGTCCAGGTGCATCAGACCTGCTGGTGCCGTGCATGAACTGGGCCAACGTGTTTCTTTTCTAGAGGGAATGGTTTCTGGCCTTACTGCGAGGAAAACAAGGGGGGGAGGCAAGAGGGGGGAAGGTTTGGATCAGCTCTAAAGCAGCCTCCTTTCTGTGCTTTCAGGCTCCCCAAAGAGAAGGAGGGAGCAAGGAACACGATCCAGTGCCCCAGGTTGAGGTGCCTCGCCATTCTCTTGTCTTCTGCTTGTCCCTGGGGCAATTCCTTGCTCTGTTGGTGAAACTCAGACTTGAAGGAATTCAGCAAACCTCTGCTTTTGCAGCAGTCTCTGAATTAGTGATATTGGGTTCTGATGATCTGAACACTGCTGCCATTTTGGCGCCAAGTGAAAACTTAAGTATTTGATCAGAGACTTTAAAGTGCTGTGCTGGCTTCGGTTTTGTGTGTTCTGATCTGTTTCTGTTCTATTACGTTGTGACATATTTTGACTTTTACACCTCTGCCTGATGTGATGTAGAATAAAGAGTGGCTTAAAGAACTTTCAGTGAAATAAATAAATCAAATAATTAATCAAAACATTAGGAACACCCGAATGCAAAGGTACGATAACCTTGCCTAGCAGCAGGGCAAATCTCTTTAGATTTCTGTCTTGGTTGGTCTACAGTTCCTGCCAGTTGTCACAGGAATCCCTACTTGACCTTGTTCTATTTTACTTGATAACTTTGCTTTTTGAAAAACAAATGCTTTACCCATTTGCAGGGGGTGAGGAAGGGGAGAACGAAAGCAAAACCCCACAACCAGCACTTTTAAAGACTCAGCTGCCACGCCATATTAGCCTCTCCCGCCATCTGTCAGGTTGTGTCTTGTCCATCTCCCGCTACTTGGGTAGAAAGAGTGTCAGGCTTCTGACCCGCTCCTGCCTCATGACCCAAATGCAGCGCAAATTGGTTGCTTAGCAAAGTCCTAAGAAGTCAACAAGACAAGGGACAGGCTGCTGGGGTGGGGAGGATGGTCGTTAACACCCTGGCTCTTATTGACTGTGGTGCTTCTCCGGCTCTCCCGTGTTGCATTGGAGCCCGGTGCTTGTCTCTCCAGTTACAGGATGGCTTCCGCAAGTGGCATTTTTCCGGTGGCTGAGGTCCCCCACTCCAAAGTGGGTGACAGGGTGGCTGGTGAATAGCAAAGCGGTGCTTCCGTTGTAAAGCTGTTATGTGGAAAGGAAGTATCTAATTCTCGAGGGTTGCTCGTTCTTACCTTCGTGGGCTGATGTTCTCGCTAGCAGATTCCAGAATGTTCTCCTGAGTTGGCCAGTACAGGTGAAAGGGTTCTAGCGAAAAATCAGTAAACAGCAGGGCCAAAAGGCTTTGAACTGCAAGGGTTCGGCTACTTTCTGTGCCCAGCTGGCCAGGACATAAAACGAGAATGGTTCTTATGGATATAAAATGAGAACAGTGACTATTTGCAAGGGAAGTAATTGGTGGTACCGTTTGTGTGGCTTTACCATGCTAATTGCACACCTGTAAGAGGAAAAAACCGGGGACTTGATTAAGCCTCCCGTAAACAACATTTGCCTTGTTGGTAAATTCTGCGTCCACCATCTCCTCCAGGAGTCTCACTTCCCTTCATGCACCTGTGCGCTAGCATTGATCTGTGGTAGAAGAACCAGGATTTTCTCTTTCGGGGCCCATGCACTTCTCGTGTGGAAGATCCCCGGTTCAGTCCGTGGAGCCTTCTTGAAAATCTGCTGGGTAGCAGGGCTTGGAGGAGCCTTTCTCTGCCTGGTGAGGACTGGTCAGCAAGGACTTGACAGACTAGTGAGGGGAGGGCTTTGCAGAATGTGGCTTGTTATGTTCCCGTGCGAACTGTTGTGAGTCATTTTGGAGCCACTTTTGACAATGCTGCAGCGACGTTCAGCTTGTTCAACTCAGAAGATGCACCTGGTGCATCGCTGATTTAGTGACGCCTGGCTTAGAGTTGCGCTTTAAGACTCCATGCATGTTGGCGTTGTTGGGGGGCACCCCGTGGCAAATTTCTTGAAGTCGGGGAAGTTTTATTTATTCAAAAAGCTACTGACAAGCCCTCTTTCGTACTTGGAAGGCTCCTCTGCTCCATTAACTATCTCAGCCACTCTTGTGCTATGAATATTTCAAGGAAAAAGCAAAAGTGCAGCATTACTCATCCATTCAGGCTGGAATGGGCATTGATCTCTCCAAGTGAAATATGGTCATTGGGCGGATAATGGCAGCACTCCCAGGGCAGGCAGCTTCCCCGCTGTGCTTCGGGAAAGGCCTTGTCCCTCCCGTCCGTCGCTTGGCGGTCCAGAGCTCTCTGTATGTGCTGGTGGGTCATAGCCTGCTGCCACAGGAGGGGCCTTCATTGAAGCCCTCCGCCTCTGGGATAACAGATGCCATCTTGCATTAAATGGACAACCAGCTAGGTTTAGTTCTTCCACCATCCTGGAGTAGGTTTCCAGCCCCTTGACCTCAGCAGATCCCCCTGCGGAAGAAACTTCCAGAGTCAGTGGGAAAGGGCTCTTCCACAAGAAGGCAACAGAAAGATCACACTGCCCCAGGATCCAGTTCTCCGGAAGGACACAAGGGTTAACTCCCCTGAATCTGAAGGAGACTCAGGTCTCCAAAGACCTCAGGGCACAGCCGCTCCCACACGCTTGCATCCTGAGGTGTAGGGGGCAAAGCCTCAGGCAGCCAGGAGGTGGGTCCAGGCAGCCTGGAGGACAGCAAGCGCCTGCTCGGCACAATCCCGGTCCGCTGTTCCTCGTTGGAGCAACGTGTGCAGGCTGGTCTGCCTGGCTTCGAGCCCCAGCCTTGCTCAGAGCTTAACATGGTGCTAATCTCTTCCTGTCAGCCCTCCCTGTGCAAGCCAGCCTGGCCAGAATCCACCCCCCTGCAGAACCTTTCAGACCACGCCTCAGTAGCAGCCGGCAGTGGAAACCCCCTCCGGAACTGAGGGAGCCCAGCACGTAGCCAGCACTCACTGTCTTAACCCGCAGGCAAGCATGGGGACTAGCGACTTGGCTGCACACCGTTGCTTTTAAACAAGGCTCAGAATAGGGAACATTTATCCAGGCTCAAGCGGGACCTGTGGCTTGAAAAGCTGTTCTTGTTTCCTACAGGGATTCTCCTGGGTGCGAAGCATTCACCAGTATATTCTAGGGCTGGGAACTTCTGCTGCTTCCTTTCCCCCCTTACTTAAGCAGTTTTCTCCTCTGGATCTGGAAAACAAAACTGTGTCCATTCCATGAGTGACACCACGTAATAGTAGTTATAAGGAACAGCTCTAAGTAATCAGTATTGGCCAGGTTAATTTCCCTGCCTGCTTTCCTACTTCAGGGCATGACTTCTCTTGGCTGCTCATTAGGCTTCAGACCGAGATGACTGGAGCTGTAGAGTCACAGCTGCTGTGGGATCTGGAGCAAGCTCCTTTGCCTCCCAGAGCCCCCTTTCAGCTGGAGAGGGGGCACTTGTAGGTGGCTTCTGTATTGTGCCTTGGCACTCTGCTTGGAGCACGGGAGTTGCAGCTTGAGCTGGGTTTCTGGATGCCTCTGCAACCCAAATAACAGAAGAGAAGCATGGTATGCAGGCAGGCAGGCCGGCCGGCCCAGAGGTCTGGGAGCAGTGTTGGGTTTGGGCTTGGGCCCGGGCTGAGGCCCGCTTTGCCATCCGCTTTCTGGCTGTCTGTGGACCTCACGCCCTGCAGTCTGCCCTTCCCGCTTCTTCTCAGAACATTCCTCTGCTCGTTTGCTCCCCCAGCGTGCTGAAATCTTCTCATTTTGTTCTGGGGTGGATGGTTTCAAAGTGGTTTTCACAGACATCCTTTTAAAAGCTCTTTGCTTTTGCTCCTCATTCTTGAGTTTAGGGAAACTTGCTTACCTGGCACATAGGAGGGGGTGCTGTCCAGATGCTGTTCAGAAGGGTAATTGGTTTTGGTCTGAAATATTTACTGGATGGGAGCATCTCTGTGTCTCTCCCAGAGGCGGTTGCCCCAGAAGGCATGATCAGGGCGTGGAGGGTGGCGGGGATGCACGCGAAGCAGCAAAGAAGCCCCCGCCACGTCCAGGGTCTGGTTTTGCGTATGCCGTGGTTGCGGGGCAGTGGCAGCTGTGCTGAGGAGGCACAACGGGGCCGTCTTTTATTCCTGACTGCAGTTGCTGAAGTGGTCCTTCCTTCCTTTACTGCTCAGTGAAGCTCATGATGGCAAGGACAAACTTCAGTCTCCTCGCAGGCGCAGCCGAAAGCAAACGCGTGCCTCTTGCC
Organism: Varanus komodoensis; assembly: GCF_004798865.1. Lineage (NCBI taxonomy): Eukaryota > Metazoa > Chordata > Lepidosauria > Squamata > Varanidae > Varanus > Varanus komodoensis. The sequence goes on from NW_025336455.1 coordinate 1,161,794, forward strand.
TTTGCGACGTTGGTTCGGCTCTTCATGAAGTTGCGCAGAGATCTTCCTCGGAGAGAGTGATGCCGCCGAGGTCCTTTCCAGGTGTTCTGCTGTCAAGCCGGCTCTCCTCCATCCTTTAAGTGTGTCTTTGCTTTTTTGTACCTAAATGCAAGATGTCATATTTATCCCTGTTGAGACTTCTCAGTTAGATTGGGCAGTGAGCAGGGGTTGGACTAAATGATCTCTCAGATCCCTTCCGGCTCTCAGATTCTTTGCATTCAGGTTACAGACATGCCTGCAAAGAACCAGCCAAAAGATTAAATTAAGTTTAAATTGAACTATGTGGTGGTGTTCTGCCTCCAGTGCCACTACCATTAAATGATTTACCTGTTCAGCTGTATAGAATATGTTAAGCATTTTGCATCTCATAAGAAATATGTTATATAGCTTTGTAGAAAGAGCAGTGCTTGGTGTATTTAATTTTCCCGGCATCATTGCACTTCTGGATGAGAGCCCCGCCTGTGTCACCGGCGAGCCACACTAATGCCTATTACGATTCCTCAGGCAGGTGAGGGGTGGCTCGCTCCTCAGAGATGGCACCTGGGAAGCTCCCTTATTTGCAGGACGGAATGGGGACAGAGCACCTTTGGGTGTCCTTCATGGCTAAGGCTGCCGCTAGGGCCTGTTGCGGACGGGGTCCAGCAAGCCGGCCGTGGCCTGGAAAGCTCGTGCCACCAGGCTGGCTCTTGGCCGCTGTTGCTGCCGAAGCTGCGGGGGCTGCTGCTGCGGGATTTATTTCCAGGGTTCCTCGCTCAAATCACACCTGCCTGTAAGATAAACCTTTGATGCGACGCGTTCCGATGTTCTCATGACAGAACAAACGCACCGATCTGGGGGGAAGGAAGTGGGCAGGCTGCGTGGCCCATCCGTCTTCCCAGCTGGTCCTGTTGACAAGCCCGTTCGGCTGCTTGGCTCTCCCTGGCTCCGCTCGTGCCGTGCCTGATGCCCCAGGCCCAGGAGCCGAGCAGCTGCTGGTGCTTCCGGGCCATCGCTGGGTGCGCGCCTTCCCTGCTGCCTCCTTGCCCGCTGTGCCACGCCTGGGGGCCTGCGCTCCTTCATCCCCCTGGAAAGAGTGTTGTGTTTCCTGGGAATGCGGCCGCCCCATTCCTTGGGAATACAATTTGAGCGATGATCTAATCCCCTGAACCAAGTGAAGAGTCATTAGCAGGTTCTTTCTTACCGCAGTTGGTGGTGGGGGAGCTGCGTGTCCCGGGATTCTGCTCATTCCTGGGTATTTTCTCATGCTCCAAAATACCAACAGGTGGCACCCGTGCCTGTCATGGGATGGATCCTGGGGCAGGAGGCGCCTTACATCATTCAGCACGACCGCTGTCTCACGCTCCCCCTTCTGCCGTGCATCTGGTCTGGGGAGCCCACTAGCCCCAGGGCATGAGCAGGCACAGATAACAACTGGGGGTGTGTGGGGAAGGGGGGCAGTGGGGGTCTCGGGGGGACTTGGCTTATCTAACTGGGTGTCTGATCAGTGAGCTGGGGAGGAGTTCACCCTGGGCTCCGTCCGTTGACTAGGCTGCCAACTTTTGTGGTTGCCGTCGGAGGACGGACGCTGCTGCGCCAGGAACGCCTGCGCGGGAGGCCAGCGTGCACTTCTGCCGTGCACAGGCTTGTGTCTTGTCGGGCCCCACCTCTCTCCGCCGCCAGCTCCACACTGCTTGTGAGCAGGCCCAGGTGGGGTTTCTGATCGTCACTATGGCGTTCTTGGACGAGCCCTTTCTCAGAGAAGGACTGAAGAGAAGGAAAATTGTGTGGGATGTTGCCTCTGGTACGTGTCGGTAAAGAGTGGGGCGAAAGGGCTGTGGAAGGGAAAGGGAGGGTGTCTGGGAGGGCTGCCCATCTGATGTGAGGTCTGTCGGGTCCCAGGCCTGCCTGCTGCCTCTGGGAGCTGCCACCCTGATGTCAGGGGTGCTGGAGTCTGATAAGCAGAGCACACGCCTCCTCCGCCCAGTGCTTAGCCCCAGTGAGATGTCATGGCAAGGGGAGCGCATGGGTCGCATGGCCCTGGGTGGCTGGGAGGATCCCCAGCTGTGCTCTCCGTTGCTGGGGATCCCGGCATGCCCTGCAGCAGTGGTGGCAAAAACGCACCACCGTCACCAGCAGCCTCACCTCCACCATCTTTGGTTTTGCGAGAGAGTGCCGGGCTCTACACTTTTATGACAAAATGGTGGCCACGGGGGACTCTGCTCACTGTGGCACCAGAATTGTGCTCCGAGGCAAATTCCTGGCCAGGCCAGGCCAGGCCAGGCCCAGCTTGCGCACTGCTCCGAGGAGCCCTCTTCTCACCTGGTGTGTCTGGCTCTGCCCGCACGCCGGCCCTTCCGCTCAGCCCTCGCGTGACGGTTAGTTATAATAAAGTGCGCATCCCAGTTAATGGTTTATGAGGTTTAGGCAAGGGTGAACCTACAGCACCCGCTGAGGGTTTTGGAACCTGAGAAGGGTTAACTTTAGAAACACTTTAATGCCTTATAGTAATTCTGCACCATTCCTTGGAACGCTGCCCCATCCTTGCATGCCAGTTGCGTTGGCCAATGGGCGTGCATTCTGCTGCCTGCTCCAGCCCTACCTTTTGCAGTTAGAATAAATTATACACATTGATATATTTACACTGACTCACCGAGTTTTGCATAATAATAACCCCTCCTTTACTGCCATAGAATCATGGGGCTGGAAAAGTCTGAAAAGCCCTATATGGTTATGGTTGTGAGCTGCCCCGAGGCTTCGGCGAATGGGGCGGCATAGAAGCCCCCTCAATCAATCAATCAATCAGTCAATCCACTGCTTCCTCGCTTCACTGCACAACAGAATTGCACACAGGTCTGGCCCTAGGTTGGGGGCCTTCAGCAAGTTGCCCTCAGGGGCCCCTCGTGTTGTCTCCTGCCGTGGGTAAGAGTTTGGTGTCGGGCTCAACCTGGGTGCTGGATCCTTGGCAGGCTTCAGTGCCAACCCCTGGTGCCAGTCTGGACATCTCCCCCTTCCCCAGCCATGTTCAGCCCATGCAGAGAGGACAGATTGATGCTGAAGGCCGAGAGGAGGAGTGAAACGAGGATGGGTAGAAGTTACGGAGGTTAAGAGTTGGTGGATTACAGGTGATCGACTGAGAGCAGTTGTGGAGGCTAATCAAGAAGCAGCACAGAACACCAAGGTCTCCGCCACCCTGCCTCCTGGCTGCCCGTAGCTGTGCCTAGTGCCTGGGTCGAGAACAGTGGCACTGCCCAGCTTCTATCACGCTTCTGCCTCTGGGCTCCTGGCCATGGAATCAAAGAATAGTTGCATCTTGCATGACCACCCAGTCTTGTGTCATCTGCAGGTCTGATCACCGTTCCCTGCACTTCCTCATCCAAGTCATTAATGCAGATGTTGAAGAGCACTGGGCCCAGGACTGAAGACTGCGGTGCCCCACCTGCTACCTTTTCCCAGTGTGACAAGGTGCCACTGATGAGCACTCTTTGAGTCTGATTCTGTAGCCAACTGTGGATCTGCCTGATCGGTGTTCCATCTAGCCCTCTTTTAGCTCGTTTGCTAATCAGGATGTCATGGGACACTTCGTCAAAACTTTGTTGAAGTCAGGATGGATAATGTCCACAGCGTCCCCACAGTTCACTAGGGAGTTAATCTGGCAAGATTTGGTCTTGAGAAGTCCATGCTGGCTTCTAGTAATCATTGCATCATTTTCAAGGCGCTTGCAGGCTGACTGCTTTCTAATCTGCTCCAGAATTTTCCGAGGGGCTGATGTCAGACTGACTGGTCTGTAGTTCCCAGTTTTCTTCTTTTTTTCCTTTCTTGAAGATAAGGACAATATTAACCCTTCTCCAGTCATGTGGCATGTCCCCTGTCCTCCATGATTTCTCAAAGATAATAGGCAATGGTTCTGAGAGTTCTTCCGCCAGCTCCTTTATGACTCTAGAATGGAGTTTATTGGGCCATAATATTTACTCATTCAATCCAGTTAGATGATCCTTGACCATTTGCCTATCAATCTTGAGCTGCCATCCTGCTCCTTTAGATTGTACTTCCCCTTCATCAGGAAGGTCATAAATCTTCTTTTGGGAGGAGACTGAACAAAGTAACACTTGAGCACTTCTGCCTTTTCTTTGTCATATCTTATCATTTTGACATCTACTTGGAGTAGTCTGGAGAAGGCCTTTTTGTTGCTTTTAGCAACCCTCACTAGGCTCAGTACATTACAAGCTTTAGGCCTCCTGAAGCCATGCCGGCAATTCCATGCTACCTGCCTGTATTCTTCCTTTGTAGCTTGGTCGTCCTTCCCTCCTTCCTTCCTTCCTTCCTTCCTTCCTTCCTTCCTTCCTTCCTTCCTTCCTTCCTATTTGTTTTCAGATCATCTCTAAGCTTTTTGTGAAGCTACATGAGCTTCTCATGTTGTCTTCTACCCTTGTTCCTTGTTGGAATTGTTTGTGTGCCTTTAGAATTCCCTTTAAAAAAATCCCTACCCCTTCTTTTCTCATTAGAGTCATTTGCTATGGGACTTTACTTATCATTGTTCTGAGCTCGTTAAAATTGGCTTTCTTGAAAAGCAGAGTACATGTTTGGCTGTATTTGGCTTTTGCTTCCTTTCAGAATCAAGAGTTCAAGTATGGAATGGTCACTTGCCCCCAGAGTTCCTGCCACTGCCACTTGGTCCACTAGGACTTCCCTGCTGGTTAGTATCAGGTCCAGGTTAGCTGTTCCTCTCGTTCCTCCTTCCACTTCCTGCTGGAGGAAGTTCTCAGCGACACATGCTAGGAATCTCTTGGAGGAGCCGTGCTTGGTGGAATTTGTGTCCCAACGGTTGTCGGGGAATCTGAAGTCCCCTCTAATGGTGACCTCCTGCCTCCTCGCAACACTGGCCACTCGCTTTTCAACAGGTTTATTCTTGTTTTCTCCTGGACTCGGTTGTCAGGAATAAACTCCAACCACTGTGTTCCTTTTGTTCTTTGCTCCATTCGTATTAATCCAGATGCTCTCAATGGAGCTGCTAAGCACATCCTCCTGAACCTCTGAGCAGGATTTGCATCTTCGGCGTACAGTGCGGCTGCGCTTCCCTCTCTCTCCCTCTGTCCTCCTTGAACAGGTTGTACCCTTCACTTGTTGAATTCCACTCATGGGAGTCGCCCCACCAAGGTTCAGTTGTACCTGTCAGGTCGTATTCCCCCTCTTGTACTGAGAGCTGAAGTTCGTGCTGTTTGTTTCTCATACGCTGGGCGTTAATACTGAAGACCACATGCTTCGCTCTCTAGCTTTCTTCATATGTTGTTGGGGGTCTAGGTGGGGCACTGTCAGAGCTGCCCCCTCTGTTGCTGTGCGTCAGCCTTTGCCTGTTGTCATGCCCAGGTGTACTCCTCCCGCACCACAGGATTCGGTCTAAAGTCCTCTTGATAAGCTTCACGCCGTGACCAAACACATGCTTGCCAGTCCTTGTAAGGGGCAGCCCTTCTCTTGCCAGCAGTCCGCCTTCCAGGGAGTGTCGTCCGTGGTCCCAGAATCCACACCTCCCACATCAGCACCCCTGTGTAGCCAGGCATTCACTTGGCATGTTTTCCCTTCCCTGTCTGTCCCTCTTCCAAGCACTGGAAGGACTGAAGAGAAAACTCTCCGGCCCCCAGTTTTCTCGATTTTCCTCCCTGAGGTTCAGCGTCTGACATGATACCTTCAAGCTTTGCTTGGCACTGTCGTTTGTTCCCACGTGTATAAGAAGGAAGGGATACGTCTCAGTGGGCTGTATGAGCCTTGGCGATATTTCAGTTCTGTCTCTAATCTCTGCTCCAGGGAGACAGCGTGCCTCCCCGACATGCATGTGCCCCCATCCTGTGCAACAGGGAATCCCCCGCAGCGAACACTGTGCTGTTCTAGTTTTTGGAAGCTTTGGTTTCATTACCACTACTTGGTTGACCTTTAGCCTCCTGTTCAGTGTTGCTCAGGATGTCTTGCAGTTCTTGTGTGGAGCACGGAAGACCTGCAGGTTACCTGCACCTTGAGTCTCTCGTGGCTGAAGCCTTCCTCATTATGTATGGCCTTGGGCAGCTCATGATCCATCAGACTGAATGCAGCCTACCGTCTCTGAGGGGTGGTCTTCAGGAGGAGGAGAGCCACCTCTGCTTGCTGCCTGCCCTCTGGTGGGGTGCTCTTTCCTGATCCTAACCCTATTCCTGAGCACCTTCTGGCATTCACATGCGCGCCTCCCCATGGTCCGGCGTTGACACTAGCCTTCAGCTGCATCGGCTTCGGCTGCCTGTGCTTGTCTTCTTTCCACTGCCCCCCCACCCCCCAACCTGACCCAGTGTTGATATATATAAAACAGCAAATCCTCTCAGAGAGAGTGATGAAAATTACCAATTAGCTGCCTGTGTGAAAGTGAAGAGAGAGGCAGCTGTGCGCAGGCCACTGCTTGTCTCCGTGGTCTTCCAGAGTAACTCTACCCTTCCCCGGATCTCCTTCAAACTTTCCATTTCAGTGCAACAAGACAAAAATGCAAAGGCAGGGTGTGGGTGGGTGGGTGGGTGGGTGGAGAGGCCTAGGTGGGGAGGGAAGAGGGAGCATGGGAAGGAAACTCTAGCTGCAGGTTTATTCTCGTGCTCTTTACGTCTGCCCTCGGTGGTGGGGAGCGCTCATGTTCTTGGATCGCCGGCAGAAGCATCCGCTCGGCATCCGAGCCACGAGAGGCACGTCTCCCTCTGTTCAGCCAGCTCGGGGGCAGCCTTGGGGAGTTTCTTGCTCCACACAGAGATGCCATTCCAATTTTAAGGTTGGCTTCGAATGGCTGGAATTCACAAACTGGATCTCCAGCCACATGCAGTTGCCGTAAATTAGGAAGGCCCCGGGCACAGCATGCAGGATGCCCAGCGTGCCTGGTTCGCGCGTTCAGCCTGGAAGGCTGTTTTGGAAATCAGCTGGGAACCAGAGCGCTGCAGCTCCCCCGCAGCCAGTGTTTTGGGCTCGGCCCGCTATAGGTAACAGTGCCGTCTGTCTGAGGGACTTTGCAGGCATAGAGCCACGTCATTAGGCAGGTGGGAACTAGATTTTTAAAGGAAAATGTGCCTGGTTGCAGGCGTAATAAAGGTAGCACGAATCCAGGGGTGAGGCCAGGCCGAAGGGAGGGTGTTTGTCCCCCCCCCTCGCAGCGCCGTTCTGGTTGAAACCCAGAGGCCGCTTCTCAGCCGGACCACAAGGTTTGGTTCGTCAAGCAAGGTGCCCTTTTCCTTCCGCGCTGCTTTGTTGGCAACCATCCCGTAGGGGCGTGTGCTCCTTCTTATCATAACTATCAATATTAAATAGGGGTGCTTATGATTTATTAATAATGCCCCTCCTCGTGAAATGAATCCTCCAAGTGGTGCCCCTAGAAGAATGCTAAAGGGCGTAAGCTCGTGATGTGCCCGAGCACCTGCCCGTTCCCACAGGCACGTCCCCTGCCAAAAGGATGCCATGTATCCAGGTGTAAGCCACCCATCAACGTACTTGTCATCTCATCCCAACCTTCTCGTTCCTTTTTGCTCTGATAAATGTTTGCTTAAATTGCTGTGCACCCGCTGAAGGGCTTTTCAGCACATAAGGCCGTGCATCCATCTCACATCTCCAGCAAGCTGAATTCCTCCTGCTGCTGCCATTTCCCCCGCTTGCATGTGTGGCAGCCTCCAGCCTTTCCCATGGAAGGTTTCGGCGATCACCTGCCGTGCCTGTCACACTGAGGGCTCGTCTCTGGCAGGTTGTCAGGATGGCTGCACCGAGCTCCTGGTGCCTGAGGGGGCACTGGGGGCTGCCCTGCGTGAGGTTGGGCTGGAGCTCAGAAGCCCCCTGTCCATTTTGCTTGGACTCGGGAGATGAGCCACGCTTCAGGCGTGAGGCTTCAGGCGGCTTGGCTGAAAGCGCCTGTGAGAGGCTGCCTAGAGCTGTGGGCCTTGCTTTGACGGGACTTTGCCCCCTCTGGATTGACTTGACCTGGGCAGTGCGGGGAGGGAGCAAGAGAGAGCAACTGTGTCCACTTCCCCAGAGATCCCACAGCCGAGCAGGACAAGATCGGACTTGGCAGTGTGGGTTGTGTGAGCTGGCTCAAGTTGGTGAGGGGGCATTTCTCGCCTCTCGCCTTGGGCCTGCTTCCGATACTTCATGCAAGCTTGCGAAGGTCAGCAAGCTCTCCTTGAAGGAGAAAGGGAGCTGAGAGGGAGGTTTCTAGGAACTTTCACCCCAGTGAAAAGCCACATTGCCGTCTGTGGCCTTGTGCATATGGCAGGAACTGCAGTGCAGTTCTGACCTGTTGCTCTCTGGCTTCTGCTCGTGGTCCGAGGCAGGCAGCGGGCCTACATCCAGCGGCACCGGCTGTTTATCCTGGAAATCTCCAGGCGCTAAAATGGGCAGTTTAAGCCCTGAACACCTTAGCTGGAAGGAGGCATACGCTTTGCCGCGAGGAGGCTACCCCCTGGAGCTGCTGAAATCGTGAAGGCTGTGGTGGGCTTCTGCTCCCCTCGGCCATTACGACCCCCCCCCCCCCGCAAGACCAGGCTCACCAGAACCGCCGCAGGAAACGTGTGCTTTGCTTTGTTTGGAAGCTGTGAGGTCCCTGGGGGCTTGCACATCATGCCTGTCTGCGCACGCCCTTGTGGCTAGAAATGGAGGCTCCTACGGCTTGCATCCAGTGGGGAAGGCAACCAAGACTTTCTTTTCTTCCTGCCCTGGGGGAGCGTGCGGCTGTGGAAGCACGGGAGTCCAATTAGTTGCAGTTGGGGAGCAAACTAATATGCTGGCATGCTAAGAGATTAACTCAGGCTGGCCTTGACTGTGGCTCAGGATGGCTTCCTGCGTGAGGAACCTTGGCTTTTCTGCCAGCAGGTTGAGGATCTAAAAGCCCCTTGTGCCTCCTTTAGTGTACAGATATATCATTCATCTTAAATGTTTGCCATTCTAATTTGATGCGCCATTTGATTCCACTCTGAAATAGTGTTCAACACTGAGGAGCAGCCAGTCAAGAGCGCTGTTTTTATGGAGTGGGAATAAAGCCGTCCCAGACCGCGTTTATCTGTGGGACCGGGACCAGCCAGGACTGCGGTCAGGAGCAACCAGTCCTAGATTTGGGGGGCTGTACAGTATCCTTCAACCGTCGCAGGCCTTTCCATGGGAATCATTGACCGAAATGAGCTCACCCAAGGCCCGGGTTTTCCAAATGCCTCGGCTAGCTGTGGCTGGTGAAAGAATCTTCCTGCCTTTTTGGAAAGCACCTGTTGTGCATTCTTCTGCCCCATGGGGTTTCTGTGTCTTGGTCCCAGCAGTATCTCTTTCTCTCCTTGCTCTTCTGTTGTTCCTCATCTCTGCCTGCCTCATCTTCACTTCTTGCTGCTTTGGGGCCCTGGAGCTGGTGCAAGGCATTCCGCATGGCGATCTATTTGAGTGTACTCTTTTCAAAACTATTCAGCTATTCACAACTATTCAAAAGCAAGTAGTTTGAGGACGGCTCAGTGGTAGTGCCTGGTTTCTCAGGGAGTGAAGGAAAGGCTGTTCTAATTGTTGATTTATAGGAGGAGAGGGAAATCACAGGGAGGTGGCAGCTCAGGTGAGCTGCTGGAACCATATAAGGTTGGCCTCTGCTTGTCCTACCCTTCCACTTCTACGTCTTCATGGTGGATTGCCCAGGAGAAGTGGTAGAAGCTTTATTAGGAGTGGCAGTAGCAGGTTTTGAAATATTATTTTCTGATCTACAGTTGCTGAGTCGTTTTTCTTTTGAAGTGTAGCTGGTCAAAAACTATTACACCTTTAAGGACATTTTTTGCTGTAAATACAAAGAGAAAGAGTTTTTGAGTTTGGCTGCGCTTCTCTTCTTCTAAGTGTAACCAACAAGCAGATGATGTAGGTAAAATTTTAGAAAATTGTCTCTATATTGCACACTGGAACATAAATAGACCTTTTAAATTTTTGTTGTGATTGTTGGGCCTTTCAGGTGTGCTGTCCGGGCAATTTACCCAAAAGTACAAAGAGCGGAAGTTGTGCAGGGAAAATGAACAAAAATGGCAGGTGCTACTTAGCTTTGCTGGGATTCAGCTTCTCTCTCTCTCTTGCTAGCAGGATTAACTCCTGGTCATTTTCTCTCTTTTGGGACCCACCCACAGGTACAGCAAGGTGCTCTCTGAATCCTTTAAAGCTGCATCAATTAAAGTGGCCTGTAGGGGGCGTACCGGGCCTGTGTTACTGCTGCCACGCTTTTGTGTGTAGCTTGCATTTTTAACTGAGGAAATGGTAGGAAGGAGGTAGGAATTAGGTTCACTGAAGGCTAAATAATATCAGAAGCAAGATGCAGTCAGCCAAGAATATTGGCTTCCCCAGAGCCGACAGTCTTTAGAGCTGTTCTTGAAAACAGCTTGCAGGTATAAACCCTGAAGAACTGAGATGCAGATCAAAAACCTTTGTGGCTCCCGTGTCCAGTGCTTCTGATCTTGGCATTCCGCCTGTCTGTCCATCAGGCTGTCTGCCTGTCTGTCATAGTGGGGATTCCGCTGTTGTAAAGAAAAGATTTACTTTATTTTACTCCCCTCAGCAAAGATTCAGGGCAACGGACAAAAACAAGGTATTTTGAGGAATTAGAGCCACGTTATTTGTTTGTTCATTTGATTTCCCAGAGAGAACATTCAAAATCCCGTTGACAAATTGAATGCTAATAGGTTGCCAGTCCAGTTGGAATCCAGCTGAGATTTCCCAAGGAACTCAGATATGAAATTGCTGGTCTTTTCCCAAAATATTTAACATTCTTCTATGTTTGACCTCTTTGCCAGAGAACTGGAAAGTGGTCAATGTAATGCCAGTCTTTAAAGCGATCCAGGAAAAGAGAGACCAGTTGGGATAATGTCTGTGTTGGGTAAATTGGTGAAGGAGTGATTAAACGATGGTTTTCACACATACAGAAGGAGTTGGTCCTGCCAGAGAAGAATCAGCATGGCTTTTGCAAGGTTTTGTCAGGTATTGTTAACCTGTTAGGGTCTGCAAATGTGTGGATGGGATGATATGGTAGGCACTGTTTATCTGGGCTTCTGAAACTCTCTGGAGAAAGTCCTCTACCAAAGACTTGGTTCAAAAATGTCCAAAATATTGCGTGATTAACCAAGGCAGCCTGCATCAATATGGCGCCCCACACCGCTGATGCTTGCTCGCAGCACCAGCACCCGACATGGTCAGTGGCATCTTGGGCCTGCAAAATGTGAGCAATACTTTGTGTTCTGTTGTTGTTCAAGGGAGGAGAGAAGCCTGGCCTTGTTGTGGCCACAATGGTTCTCAAAAAGCGAGTTGCCGTGCTTCTGCGGGGCTGTTGCCTGGCCCCGGGCTGGCCCCTGTTCTCCGGGAGCCCCTGCTCTTGGGAGAAATGGAGGGCTCCACCATGGGACAAGAGCCCCTGCGCCCCTTCCATGTCTTACCTTGATGTGCACCTTGCAAGGAGAACCTCAGTCTGTTGCACCTGCGCTTGAAGCCAGACGCCTGCCCGGAAGGGAGGAATCGCGTTCCCCGCTCGCCACCTTGTTCACGCTGGGGTGACCAGGCATGTGGATGGGGCGAGCTGGTCCTGATCCCGCTGCTTGGCGCTCAGTCCCCCGGAGAAGGGTGGCAGCCAGAGGACGGGCCACGAGCAGGCACGTCTCCCTCTCAGGGGTCCACCTGCTGCTGTGCCAGAAGAGGAACCTGAGAGGACTCGTCCGGGAGCAGAGGGGGCTTTGGGCCCGGGGCAGGGTCTCTCCTCCTCCTCCTCGTTTTGCACTTCTCAGGTGTCTCTGTGTGCCGTGCCACTGCGCCAGCAGGGCGCTCCGCGAGGAGAGTGCGAGCACCCCTGTGGCAAGCCCCGTGCAGCTGTTGGCATAGTAAATAATGCAGGGCATGTGTGTAGCAGAGCTGGTAACTAAGACACTCGCCGGTTCACTACATTGTGGCGTAATGAAGTGGAAATGAACTGCCTGCCTCGGGAGGGGAGCTGGGAGGGATTATCCTCTCTGACAGTCGCTCTCTGCTGCCGAGATTGATGGGGTGTGCTGACGTCGGGCACCAAACATGACCGCCTCACTTTGGAGAGCAATTAATCTGCGGGTTCAGTAATCTGTCATTCTCCTGAGTTCTCTAATGGGTGGAGGGAGCCTCGCCAGAAGCCGGGATCGGGTGGGATGGCTTTGGAAGACGTGCCCTGCACGTGGCCCCTCCCCACCCGCCCCCCTCCCCAGCCAGAAACTGTTGGAGGGACAAGATGGGAACACTTCCCCTCGTTTGCTTCATCCCGCAAAGCGCCGACGGGGCTTGACAGTGGGGGAAAGCACACCTGAGGAGGAAGAGGCTTCACTAATAGGGAGTCACTGCTGGGAAGAAGTTAGGGGGCCCTAAATGGCTGCCACTGACCTGAATGGCTCTGAAAAGAGATTTAAGCAGATCTGCAGACGAGGATAGGTGAGGGCAGGATGAAAGCGCTCGTCTTCAACGAAACAGGCTTCTGTTGGCACTGCAAGCCGTACCCTGGGCCCAGGCCCCGGTTCCGCCTCGCATGCGGCCTTCAGGGCTCCTTTCTTAGCCATACCCTGTCATGGCTGCCATGTTGTGGTGGTGCCCAGGGCAGTTTCTCAAATTGTAAGATGTGCTGATGGATTCAAAAAGATCACCCATCCCCCCCTACCTGTATTTCTGTCTTTTTTTCCCTTGGTGAGTCTTTTGGAGGGGACTGCATTTTTTCTGTGCTCTAGGGGCAAAAGTAAGATGAAGAGCAGTAGCTGGATCTCTGTCAAGGTAAAGAACTTTGTTTCCCAAATTAGTCTGGCTGTAGGTTGTCCCAAGACAAGTGCAGAGGTTGGAAAGGCGGGTGCAGGTGCAGCCCCAAAGAAGAATTTTTAGAATCAGCTCTTGCCCACCTGTAACCCTGTTTCCCAAAGTGTGCCCACACACGCTCGCTCGCTCGCTCGCTCTTTCTGTGTGCACATGTGCACCCGCCTGCCCAGCTGTTCTGTAAAGTTGAGTTGATGCTGTGCCACTTGAATTGAGCATTGTGAAAACTTCTGGGCTCTTTTTTTCTGTCCTTATGAGAGGGGTATTTGAGCAGTGTATTTTAATGTGTGGTTTAATGCCTTACTTGGCCTCCAAGCCCTTGTGGTGAGTGGGTATTATAAATGGGAATAAATGCCATGATGGATGGTAGAATTTAAGGAGGTAAAGTGTTAGATTTTACCAAAGGGCGTCCGAGGAGACAACCTCCTGTGTCCCAGGAGGCATGCAGCAGGACTTCTGTTATTCACGTGCACATGACGGGGACCCGCAGGTTGCTCGGAAGAAAGGAGGAGCTTTGCGGCTCGACCCGAGGCATGTCACAGGGGTTGCATTGCTGCTTAGCCTGAGCTTCTGCCAGTCACAACTGGCTTCGGGGAGCACAAATGTCATGAGAGGCTGATGTTCCGTCCTGGTAGGAGCAGATGCCTGTGATTTCGGTTAGCTCTAAGGTTGGGGAGTTTGCACAGGCGCATGAAAAGCCCATCTCAGTTGCTCGCCCACGTGTGGCCTTCATGGGCAGATGGCTTTTAGTCATCTTCCAAAAACACACCCAGCTCCTGGTCCTGGAAGCCATGCTCCAAAGTTGAAGGCTTGAGGTTGTTTTTTCCCCCTTTGGCAACCCTTCAGGGCCTGCCTAGTGCCTCACATTGAAGGGAGCCACGAGGGAGGGAACTTCCACTCTCGGGGGAGGAAAGGAGGTTGATCAGGCCTGTGTTGCACGCTCGCAGCGTGCTCATGCCCGTGACAGCCCCAGGATGCGGCGTGTCTTGGCCTCGGCGTTGATGGCAGCCATCGCCGCTTTCAGCTGGTGCAGCCTGTTGTGCTTGCAAGGGCGAGTTGGACCTGGAGGGCCCCTCATCTGACTGCCAGGAGCTGGCCTTCAGCAGAGTGTCCACCTGCCACGCGGGACGACCGTAGTCTGATGCAGAACGAGTGCAGGTAGGATGGGTTACCTTGCTGGACAGTCCCAAGGATCACCGAGGCGAGGTGGAAGTGGCTCTCAGCCTTGCCCGTGTGCTCCAGCACCAGCACGCAGCCCAGGAGACCTCCGGCCTGTGAGTGCTCACCTCGGCATGGCCGGCCGTGCTGGGAAAGAGCAGTTGGCTCTCTGCTGTGCATAAAACCAGCACCTGTGCAGGTGCTTTCAGCGCCCAGGTGTGCGCACTCCGTCAGTGCTTTTATTCTGGCAGAAAATTCTGGAGGCCGGAGAACAGCAAATCAGAAAGTCTGTGGAAGGGAAGGGAAGGGAAGGGAAGGGAAGGGAAGGGAAGGGAAGGGAAGGGAAGGGAAGGGAAGTGGAGGGAGGCGATACGTGTTCAGGTCTCCGGAGAAATAGCCCATGGAATCAAACAAGTGTGAGGTGCAGGGCGAGTTTCTGTCCCTTAGGGTTGAAGGAGCAGGAGCTGTGATTCCTGCCGAATGCTGAGGGACTAGATGGTGGGCTGTGCGCCTGAGCGGACACACCATGGGGTCACATCCTGCCAGTGCTCAGCTTTGCAAATTGGGTGCATAATATTTGAGATGCCTTCAGGACAAGGGGCATTGCTGTTTCTTTCGCTACATTTGTTCAGCTGTTCATTTTTAATCACATGAAACATATTGAAATGGTGCTGAAGCTTTTGCCAGTGTTTCTATAAACATTTCTGTTGTTTAACACTGTATACCGTGTGAATTACCCACCAATACCTTAGAAATTGCTCCCTGGATTGTTATAAATTTCCATGTAGCTAAATATTGATATTCTGCTTGGATTTTATTGATATGCTTTCTCCTGGGCTGCCATATTGTTCCACTTTTTATGAATATGAAAAATCAAAGGCGCTTTATTATTTTAAATAGACCCCAGTTCAATTGTATTGTTTTATGTCCAAAATTAGCTGTGTTAATCGGCAGGGAAGAACTTGGCGGAAGGCATGCTCTCATCCCGCCGCTCTCAGGATCTGGTGTGGCACGACTGGGAACTAGGTGGGGAGGAGGGAGGTGGGTCTTGGCCCCAGGCCCAAGTGGAGGCTTTCGCACAAGCTCTCGGCCTTAGGACGGCTGGAGGGATCCAGATGCACGGAATGCCTCTTCCTTTTTCTCTTTTAAAGGTCTGGGCACAAAGGTGGAGCGGAGAATGCACCGTGTCCCGATCGGCACGGAGTGTTGTGGGAAAAGCAGGCTCTGTCGGTGTGTGTTCCTTGGGGGACCCCAGGCTCATATATGCGCCCCGTGAGCCCCTCTTTCACTGCAGCCCTGACCGTCCCTCCAGCACCTCGAGGAGGGAAGTGACTGCTCCCGCCATTCTCCCCTGCCCTCATGCCAGGCTGCGTTACGCTGTCGGAAGGCTCTGTAGAGAAGCAGTACGTGGTTCTCCTCCTCATGCGGGGCAGCGCTCCTGCACCTGTTAGCTCATTGCGCGCATCGTGGGGCACGGAAAAGAAGAGCGTGGCTGAATTGATCCCTGTTGGCGTGGCTTAGGGTTAGAGCTTTGGCACCCCTGCTTTGTCTTCATTGGGGTTGCCTCCCCACCACAAGTTTGGTGAGGCTTCACTGTGGAAGAGGACGCCTGCGCCCGTTGAAACATCCTCTGCAGCGGAAAACCAGGCCCGGCAGCTTTTGCCTTTGCAGTCCGACTGTGACAAATCATGCCTTCTTTAGAGAGGTTTCTACTTATCCGAGGAAAAAGAAGGAAAGTTAAGGAAGAAGTAAGCAAGTTCTAACAGGGACGCAGACTTGGTTCCCACCGGAGGGCCACTTTGATGGCAAGTTAGTGCCAAGTACTCTTCTGTTCCGGTCCCCTTCTGTTTCTGCGCAGCCTTTCGGGGGATTTTAATCCCAGGGGGCTGAGCTCACTTGTCTTGCGTGCAGTGCCGTTCCACCCATCCTTGGTTTCGTCTGTCCTCTGGCAGTGCAGTCTCTCCGCCTCTTGCCAGCGCTGCAGGGCAGCTCTCTTTTGTGGTATCCCCCTGCGTGAACGGGGAGTGTGTAGGGGCAGGAGGGTTAGAAAAGGAACGCGTCTCTTGATGAGTTAAAACACCCAGGTTCTCTTCCTCCAGCAATGCTTCTGTCAGTTCTCTGTCGGTGCCGCATATTCTCGTTCTCCCCCGAGGGGACAGGCGCATTTGGGGGACTCTTGTTGGGACTACTGGGAGTTAGGAACATGCATATGAAGGAGAAGAGTCCTCTCTCCCTTCTTCTGACACACTTGTAAGAGTTCTTTTCTGCTGAATTTGTAAGAGGAATGTAGCTCCGTTCTCTCCCTGTCCTGTATTTGCCATTAGTTAGCCTAGTGTGAGGCAGAAGCATGTGGTTGCTGTGCTGAACCGCAAACTGAAAACGCAGGAAAGGATACGCTGTTTATAACTATATAAGGAACCCCTCAAAGCGGTGCCATACTAGAAATGGTTCCACAAACACACATTTTGTAGAACACCTATTGAAATAATGCAGAAGTGTTCAGCAATGCTTGTGTGAGTAGGACAATTTCTTAATCAGACACTAATTATGCCTGGTGAGTTTACAGCTTCTCTTCCTTTTAGCAAACACACATGCACCCAAAATGTTTCTCGCCGTCATGCCTGTTGGTGTCCCAGCCTTGTGCTCTGCAGAGCAGCAGAACGCTCAAGTCTTGGTCAATTTTACCCTTGGTGCCACTTTTCAAAGACTTAGAGTACTGTTTCCAACTTGCCATTGTAAGTTGCACTAGAGACATGAAAAAGCAGCTCACCGTCGTGGGAAACACTATCAGACTCCTCTATTTAAAAAGTCAGTCAAGCTGCAAACGAAAAGTTCTTGAATCAATTCCTGAAACCAACCTGGCCAGCGTGCCGAAACTTCATGCTCAGTTCCCCAGCCCAGCGCAGGGCCGTTGACTTGAAGGCCTGTGGATTGGCTGAATGTAATTTTAGAAGCGGACGTTTCCTGCACAAAAAGCGGGCTAAATAGTACAGCCCTTGGGTGGATTTACAGCTGACTCGCAAAACCGGACTCAGACGGTGCTCATCAGTGGCACATTCGCAAACTGGGGAGAGTTGACAAATGGGGTGTCGCAGGGACGGTTATTCTTCAGCATTTCTATTAATGATTCCGATGAGGAAGTACAAGGGACAATGATTAAAACTGCAGATGGAAGGGGGGAAATTGAGGGCACCCTTTTGGCCCAGATCTTCATTTAAAAAAAAAAAAAAAAAAAAAGTGGGGAGCTTTGTGACCCAGGGGGCATGAACAGCCCACCCCCTGAAAACTCTGCTGCTCCACAGTGCTGCTCACCCCCCACCCCCATTTTTCTGAGGCACCTGCAAAGTCACTTTTGCGAGGTGCTGCAGTGCTGGTTTTTGGAAAGCGCACACTGATCCCCCAAAATCTTCGGCTAGTGGTGGCTCCAGGGAAGAGGGGTGCCCTTGCCAGCCTTCCCCCGAGTACTTGCCTGGGAGCTGCTCGGCTGGAGCAGCAAGCCTTCCTCCTCCCTTTGCCAGGTGGCTCTACCGCGTTTTGGGCCGTTCCGATTGCCGCGGCTTCTGGGGTGGCCGAGGCAGGCAGGGCCAGGGCTGCAGGCTCAGCCGCCAGGGCTCTGGAGTCCCGCGTCCTGCCAGCCCAGCCACGCTTTCCGTCTCTTTCCAGCCCCAGGCACCTGGCTGAGCTCATTTCCACAGGTGTGGAGGCAGTGCAGCTGGTGAGTGGCTTTCTGACCCAGCTTCCGAGCCCCTGATGTTGACAAAGCATTGTGATTCCAGTGCCAGACCAGCACCAACTGTGGAGATGGGGTCATACTGCGGGGTGGGAACCTAAACCGAAAGAGCTCGGCACGGGGGCTGAGGTTGCAAACACCCCTCACCCATGGAGACCAATTAAGGAGCGCGGCAGCTGTTTTGGGAAGCCGTGTTTGAGGCTTGCATGCCGAACACATGCTGGAGGAGCTCCCCACGCATGAAATGTCTGGAAACCTCCTCGCTTTGCCTCGCATGTGGCCGGTGCGCCCAGCCGGCAGCCTCACCGCAAGCATCAGCGCGTGTGACCAGGAGGTGAAGTGGGCCAAATGTCCTTCGGTTTTGCGGCTCTTGCCTAGTGCAAAGCCGCTAATGCGACCGTGTGAGCTTCATCAATAGGCAGCTAAGGTGGAGCATTGGCTAAAGGGACACGGCCATTCCCTGGGGGGGTTGTGTGGCCCAGGGCTCCCACCAGGGAGAATATCTGATTGGCCCATTGAGTTTCTGCCATGCCCTGGCCTCCTTCAACGCTTTCAGTGGCTGCCGGAGGTACGACAGGGGGAATTGCAGAGGGCTTTGGTTGTTTATATGTGAAAACCCTGCTCATTTGTCTGATACCCAGCATGCTGTGCTAGAAGAGCTCCAGTACCGTTAAAAATTGCTGTTTTGGAGAGAAGAAACAGACGCTTAGAAGCCTGAAGGGCTAGACACAGCACTGTTGTTACCGTTGTGCAGCCTAAAATGTTTGTGCAAATGTGATTAGGGTGAAGTGGCAGTAGCTTGAGTGAGTGGAAGGGTGGAAGAGGGACATGAAGGATTCTTTGGCAGCTGCAGCAGTTCAAGGGGGCGTTTTGGCCGCCAGCCCCATGCGAGATGCAGGGTGCTCCAGAGTAAAAAACCCCACATCTTTGGCAAGATGCTCTCATGCACCTGTCCCTGAGCTGTATTTAACCCCTTTGGCTCTCATTAGGCATTCCTGGCACCATTTTTGCTTTTCATTTTCAAAAAACTGCTATTTTGCGTGGTGGCAAGACCCGGGCTGTGGAATGCTCCGTGGTGGTCGCCTGCATCCGTGCCAGTGGTGGAGAGGCTGAGAGACACTGTCCTGGAGATTTTGGCCAGTATGCCGGATTCTAGAAGTAGGAATAGGATGGGAGGAGATGTTTTTGTTAAGTGGTCCAAAAACCACTTTTTGGATCAGTGTCTTCACTACCAGGTTTTTCCTTTTTTTTAAATGGCTTAATAACAAGCTGGAGTGCGAACCTTTTCTAGGAGACTACAGAAATACCCCTTCAGTGCTGTCAATAAAAAGATTACTTGACAGCCTGGAAGGGAAAATGAGAATTTATCAAATATTGCCGAGTGCTGTCAAGAGTGGCTTGTCAGACTGGGTGTCTGGCTAGGAGCGCCTTCTCTGCCTCTGCTCTCTCCCCCCTGCACATCATTTTGGTAATCCTGAGGAAAAGTACGAGTGAAAGCGTTCTGCTCACCTGTCACTCACGGTTTAGAAAATTAGGTGTTTCCTGGTAAGGAACTGCCGTGCGTTTCACTTGCAAAAGAAGAAGCGCTCTCCTTAGTAGATCGAGTGTGTGCGCGTGTGTGCGGGGAACAACGTGAAGGAGCAGATTGGACTTTGAAGGTTTGAGAATAAAAAGCAAAGCGCTTCCGACTGCAGCAGAGCGGTTGGATTATTGACTTGTCGGATAAAACCGTGTTCCCTGTCAGATGGATTTTCCCCCCTCTGAGCAGTTTGTTGGGGGTCTTCTAATGAACTGAGACAGGGTTGGGGGCAGAGCCAGTAATTGCTACCAGCGTCTCCTCATTCCGCACACTGTTGACTCAACTGCAGGGTGAGAAAAGATACAAATAACTTTAAATAAAGGTATTTATGACCTGAAAGTTCTGGAAGAACTAGAACTGGTCTCTGTCGTGGGACAGACATCAGTCTGGGAGGCGGGAGGGATACAAAGCCGGCGTTGGCTGTAGGTGCCTGGGACAAGTCACTTGTAATTGCTGAAGCAGTGAAGGAAGTCAGTAGTATTATTTTTATTCTTTTCAACAGTAAGGAAGAGAAGAGAGCTGTCTAGGAGCTACCACTAGTTTTATCTCCCAAGCATTGGTGTATTTTTTAAAAAATCAGCTTGTCCCACTGATTACGGCACCAGTCATCCAGTGGAGGTCCTCTGGGGCCTATTGCCCGCGTTCCCCAGGGACCAGTCTAAGGCCTGCTGCAGTGTGTTTGCTCTGTACTTTCTGAAGCAAATCCTCTTGCATCCACTAGCTCTTAGATCCTAATATTGTAGCAGTTGGAACAGGTGAGGTGCTCTGAGCACGTCCTGGTCAAGTTCTTGTGATAAACCAGCCAGAAGGGAACGGCCATCTGGGCCGTGGAGGAGGAGTGGTTCCACACTGCTTCGAGAAGCTGCGGCAGGGCCTCTCTTGGTAAAACCCTCTGTGGACCAGAAGAGGTTCTCTAGATCAGCAGAGAAGGGGCTTTTCCGGGGCGAGGTCTTTGCGCAAGTGCTGGCCAGCCGGCTCCAGCAGCTCTTGAATGAGACAGATTACGGAGGCCCGGGAATGCCTTCAGCCAGCTTCAGCTGGTGGACCAGCTGACTGGTCAGGGGCAGCCTGGATGCAGGCTTCTAAGCCCCACTAATCTCTAAGATTGCTGCAGTGTGTTTGCGGTTTGTGCAAAATGTGGCAGCCAGATTAGTAAGAGGGGCCAGAAGGCAGGACCTTAGTTCTGGCCGGCTTGCACCGGCTGGGCGCATCTGACCCTGAATCAAGAGGCCGGCCTTAACCTATGAAGACTTACACGGCTTGGGACGCAGTAGCTATGGGGGCGCCAGTCCCAACCCTGATCTGCCCAGGCACTGTGCTCCGTTTGGAGGAGGCGCCCCCGAGGAAGGCTCTTGGGCTGGTGGCAGAAGGAAATGGGACTCCTCAGCAGCGGCTGCTCCATAAGGAGGCTCACCTGGTGCCAACCTGGCATCTTTCTGGTGCTGGGTGAAGCCTGCCCTTTACGCGAAGCCACTTAATGGCACGTGGTGGTGGGGGGGGGCGGTTATGTCTGCAGGCACCTGGTGAATGGGATGTGCTGCATGAGTTTAACTCCTCAGCTGGCCTTGACATTCTGTTTTTAAATTTCACGTTCAATTTCGTGCTTTGTCATTGTATTGTGTTTTTTAATGAATTGCTGTTAACCCTGCAGAGAGTTTAGTCTGTAGGGCGGCATGTGAATAGATGGATGAAAGGATGGAAAGAAGGAAGGCATAATCTGTGAGACCACTGGCCACGTGTCCTGCTGCCATCTTTTTAGCGAATGACCCCCAGTGGCCCTCCAAGGTCTTGGCCTGGTTTTTGTCGCTTGTGCTGTTAGCGATGCTGGTTTGACCCAAAACCAGTGTGTGTAAAGACAGTGCTGAACTTGGGGCCTCTGTAAGAAATATCAGAAGGCTGTGCCGGATCAGACCAAAGGGTGTGCAGACTGGCGGGGGTACCTGTGGGAAGCCCACCAGAGCCCACAAGTGCAGTAGAGCCCTCCTGCTGGTGTTTCTGGCAACTGGTCCTGGAAGCCGCATGTAGCCATCAGGACCCACAGCCTTCTCATCCGTCATTCCATAGGATTTCCTTATTTAGGGAAATTTGTACCCTGTCCTTCCCAAATTGGGTTCTGGATTAAAACCATCAAAGCACCATAACAATAATGAGGTAAGAACACAAGCAATAGATCCATTAAATGCTTAAAACAGCCTCAGGAGAGGAGCGTGAAGAGACGGGCTCAGTTTGAAGAAGGCATTGGCATTGCTGCGACATTGCAGCAGGATGTTAAAACAGACTCAAGGCAGGCAGAATAGGCGTGTCTGGGCTGCCCTCCTGAACCGCCTGGGAGAAGGAGCCAACAGCTCTTTCCCAGGAGGGGGTTGCGCTTTCTGGGGGCCACTTTGGGGAAGGCTGTCCTCAGTTCAGTGCTCCTCCAAAGGTGGAGGGACTCAGAGCAGAGCCTCAGAGGCTGGATGCGGTGCGCATGAGTTACATGTGGGACCAGGTGTTATCTTTCGATAATCGTCCCTTCTAGGAGAACCGGACCCTGTGATGGGTGGCTGTAGGGTATAGGAATCGTGGGTGCAGAGAAGGGCAACAAAGAGGATCAGGGGCTGAACCTTATGAGGAGTGCCTATGACGGCTGGGACGGTTCAGCTAGAAAAAGGGTGAGTGAGTGGAGAGGTCTTTCCAGTCCTCCTGGACTATGAGTTAATGTATAAATTCAGTTATAAATAATTATAAATTCAGTTATAAATAAATGAATGAGTGTGTGACATGGAGAATGTAGGAAGAGACATTTTTCTCCTTCTCCCGTAACACTTAGACTCAAAAAGGGTCATCAGGTGAAGCTGATTGCGGGGGGTGGGTGGGTTAGGTAGACAAGAGGAAGTCCTTCTTCACACAGGGTAGAATTAAACTGTGGAATGTGCTGCCTGGGGAAGTGGTGATGGCCACCAGTCCGGACGGCTTAAAAAAGGGATTGGGCAGGTTCTCGAGGGAGGAAACGACCAGCAGCTGCTAGCCTGGCTGGGTTTGCGCTTCCTCCTCCACCAGGGGCACGTGCTCGCACTCCCCATTTCTGGAGGAGCTACTCAGGGCGAGGGTCTTGCTCCCATCCTGCTGGACGGACTCGGTGGGCAGCTGGCTCGCCACCGTGTGCACAGAGCGCTGGGCTGGAGGAACCCCTGGCCTGGCCGGCAGGGTCTGCCTGAAGTTCCTGTGTTTCTCCAGAGTGGTTTGCCCGCGGCCTTGGCTGCGTTCTTTTTGGCACCACAAAAGCCCCTTTGTATTTTCTCAGATTTGTTAGAATTGTGTATTTTAATGCACTGAATTTTAGATTGGCTTTTTGTGAGGCGGTGCAACTTTTCATATTGTTCTGCTTGTTACTGATGAAATATTTAACGTTGCCTTTTATTTTATTAAGGGTTGTTGCTGAATTGTTGTAAACCCCTGTAGATCTTACCATCATAGGCTAGCAATACAAATGCTTTTAAACAATATACAAATAAATAAATAGCGCCCTTCCTTTTGTTGTGCCCCTGAATATCGGAGCATTTTTATTTTATCTGGAAATATCCTCTTTACCCCATCTCTCTCCTCTCAATGACTGGGAGCTCCTGTAAAATTCTGTCCTTCCCATCTTTGTCAGTCAATAAGCTTATTTTTAAGGCTTTTCCCCTTCCTTTATAGAGAAGATGCTGTGTCACTGTTCACTGTTCAGTTCCCAGGGAAGGACCTTGCCCTCGAGGGGCTGGCTAGGGCGGCAGACACGAAAAGGCCGGTGGACGAGTGGGGGGGGCTGTTGGCACCACAATGGGAGCGGCAGGGTAATAGAAAGCCCCAGACCGGGATAATGTTGGACAACAAAGACGCCATCTAAAATGGACCTGCATTATACCCAGACCACAACTAAATGTTGTTAAAGTAGTATACTTTACCCAAGGAGTATATTTTGGGAGTAGACTTCCTGGCGTTTTTCAGTGGTCCAGCTCTCAGAGGACGCATTGCTCCTGCTGAGTTAGGTGCAGCTCTCGGAACTTTTTTATCTGGAAGGGACTTGTGGGAGCCGTTCCCTTTAGGACGCCTTAACATGGAGCAGCCTGCGTGTGACTGTGCTTTGGTGGGAAGGTTGGGTTGGGGTGTGGGAGAGGGAGAGGGAGTGATCTGTGGGCTCACTCACAGCCTTTTTGCTTCCTTTTTGGTTTTGCCTTGCAGCATCCGAGGAGGAGGGGGCGCCCCCACCTCCCATAATCTATAGCAACTGTCACCCAGCAAACTACTCCCATTTCATACAGATAGGTTAGGTGTCAGCCTGCGATCGATGGCTCTCGAACAATAATTATAAAAACTAGCAGGTTGTGTTGCTTGAGTGAGTTTAAGAAGAGTAGGGTCTCAATCTTCCCTCTAATAGGGCGTTGACAGTCCACAGACGCAGAGGGCTCTGTCTTCGTCTGACAGCGCTGTCATTAAACACCAGGTAGCGTGGAACAAGGGAGAACAAGGATCCCGCGCGCGAGGGAACATGCCGCGTTGACAGCGGTTATTTGTCATTGCAGGGCTGCCCAAACTCTTCAGACTGTGGTTCGGGCGGCTGCTTAAAGTGACTTATTGCCCCTGTCTGTGGCTGCGGTTGTGATTTGATAATCGGTAAATGTTTGTCAAAGATGAATTCCCTCCCTGATTCAGTGCTGTGCTGCAGAAGCAAATGAAAAGTGGTTGCGCGTGAAAAACGCGCTGGATGGATTTAAGGAGCCGATACAGGGCGTTCGAAACCGGGCCAGGGTGATCCGCCCTGAAGGGGTGCACCCCTCCGAAGGGGGCCCCGGCGGCGCTTCCAGGAGAGCGTGCCCCCGGCTCTCCCGGGAGCTGCATTCCATTTCTGTGGGTCCGTGGGGCCTTCCCTGACCTCTGGGGCCACCCCTGGGCCCCCGAGACCCTTAGGCACCCCGTCATCCGAGTTTACCTCTCCCTGTCCTTTTGCAGTGCAGGGGCAGTGTGGCATTTCGGAAGCCACCGACAGTTCCTAGCCCGCTGCAGGCTGCAGGCAGCCCCCTCGAAACCTAGACAGTCAGGTCTTCGGAGCCTGGCCTCTCTCTCTCGCTCGTGCTACTCTCCAAAGCATCCGTGGTGGTGGGACTCTGTGAAGGACAATGCGGAGAGAGATGTTCTTGGAGAAACCGAGTGTGAAAGTGGTGTCTGTGGGGAGCCCGTTTAGGTCGGGTGTTGCTTGTTCTGTGCCGTCCGGTTCTTCCCCCGGGGGTTCTTTTGCCCCCTGCTTCTTTCATTCTCCTGCTGCTGCTGCTGCTGCTGCACCGCTCTTGGTTGCATCATACTTCCATCCTTTAAATATCAGGTTTAGAATAAGGCATAGAGATTGAGGGGGAAAGTTTATGCAGAATAGGGGAATAAGCATGAAAGTTTTCAATTTGTGTTATTTCTTCAAGGTTTCTTGGCACGGAGCTTTCAGCTTCTTGGCACAGAATATGAGGAGGCCTTAAATAGAGAAAGCACTTTCAGGATTAATTTGATCTCCTCTCATTAGGGGTTACCAAGGAAGCTTCCTAGGGGCAGATTATTTATTTCTTGTCTGTTAATATAGAAGACTTCCTTTAATTCTCTAAAGTAGGCGGTAATATGGTCCACAGATCAGATGTGCACTCCTGTGTAGTTTCTTGCCAATTCTACATTTTTAAATTATTATTACTTATTACATTTCTATGCGCCCCCACAGCTGAAGCTCTCTGGGCAGTTTACACAAGTGCTATGGTTTACTAAAAACTTTCGAAGAATCTTATATTTAGCCTTTTGGGCAAGTAATTATTCTCTCTGGACAAGCAGGTGTCCTGATTACCATTCACGATATGCTGTGACTCACGTGCAAGTGCATGAGCTGGTAATGTTTGCAGTAGAACTGATGATGCATTTCGTCCTGCATTGCTGGAATGCTTCAGTTTGTAGGATATTTGCCCTTCTTTTTGAACTTTGTTCATAACTAGAAGGAACCCAGAATGTACAGAATCTTTGCTGTTCTTGTTGTTTGCTTGCTTATTTGGCCATGTGGAAGATTCCTTCCTCCAAGCCAAAGCAGTGTTTCTCAGGGGTAGTGAAATGTCTGAAATCAAATCCTTATGTGTGGTGTTAGAGGAAGCATACTTAAATCTGCTTGATAGTTAAAAACAGGGTGTATTTGATTTAAATCACTAGTCAGAAAGGCTAGATTTAAATCATGGTTTTCTACATAATTTGCATGCTCGCCTGCCTTACCTGTAGGTAGAAGAACTTCATTAAAATATTCCCGAACTGGGTCTCTTTCATGGCCTGATGCCATTATCCTCTGGGGAAAGAATAATATGATAAACCTCAGGCTATACACAAAAAGATCCAAAGACCGCGGAGGACTCTGCTCAAAAGGACTCGCTTTCATTTTTACTGCTTGCCCCTCCTTCCTCATGCCTCACTTCTTGTGCAGATCTGTTCCATTTCTTCTGTTCACTGAATGTTTTGAAACTTAGCAACTTAGGAGGTGAGGGCATGTTGATTCTGTGTACATATTTTTTACAAAGGAACAACGGGATTAAGGTCTTTTTCTCAACTCTGTAAGTTTATTTTATAATATTTTTGCTGTGAAGAAGAGGCATGTGATCTCTGCAGATACAATTGCACCGTTTCGGAAACTGTAAAACCAAGCATCTGTGATAATATCTTCTAGATAGAAAAATTGCCCAGTAATCTTGCAGAAACCTCTGAAAGAGCATGGCATTGTGAATGGATTAATGGAATTCATTTACCAAAACATTTAAACATTGCATGAATATACAGCCTCATGCTGCATAATTAAAAATGAATCCTTATTTCATGATTAATAACCTTTGGACTGTAAGATATCTTGAACAGAAAACAATCCTTAGTAGATTTTTCCTCAGAAAACGTTACATTAAAAAACCAATTTAAATAAAAATCCAATTTGAATAAAAAAATGATTTTTTTATTGTAAAAATCACCGATTTTTATCCATCCAGCTTAAAAACAAAACAGGACAAGCCCCGTGAATCAGCTTTTATCCCAGTAACTTTCCATTGACTGAGGAAAAGAGCAGCACCCCAGTGGCACAAGGTAGTCGATATCTTGGTAAATTTTATGTCCCACCACTGTGTTCATTACAGTAGAAACGCAGTAAACAGAAACACATTTTCGCAAACTAACATGTAGGTGGCAATGTCCTAGAAGGATTATGTTATCGGTCTACTTCTGTTTAAATTCGGGAATGAAAAGTGCGCTGGCGAAGAGTGTTGCCCCTCTTTTGTGCGCAGGGGTTTCAACACACTGGCAACTACTTGCCCTCTGGCATCTTCTGTGTGCAGCTCGATTCTGCTCCTTGCTGTCACCCGTGACGCCTGATGCCTGGGTGGGGTTCCCTGTGCATATCGGTGCCCCCGCAAAGCTCACCCACGCAGTGTTTTTCGACTGCGCGGATTTGGAGCAGTTCTCCAAGGGGGATCGGGCAGGGAGAGGAAGTCTGCTGCTGCTTCTGGTAATGCCAGAGTTTCTGCATGCATGGTTCTTGCTTTGCCACCTTTCCTGATGCATGCCAAGGGCCAGCGCAAGGCGTTTTGCTGCCTGGAGTAAAGATACAACGGACTCCCCGTCCACAGGCAGGAGTTGGTCAGAGTGACTCACCAATCTCACGCAGCGGGGCGGTGGAATAGTGCCCCCCCCACCCCTGCAGGCCGCCTCAGAGGTGGGGCCGAGGGGAGTAGCATCTCTGCCTGCGTCCCCCAGCCTCACTCAGCTGCTCCCTGGCATTTCAGCTCGAGGTGGTTGCCTCCCTTTGCTTTACCGCGGGGTTCTCCTCCACAACTCTCTGCAGTGTATCCATAACGAACCCCCAGACCGCCTGAGCATCCTTCTCTCAGAGTCGGACAAGCTGTCTTTCAGTGGGGGGGTTGTGGCTAGCCCAACCCCAGCCCCAACCCCAAGCTAACGTCAAACCTCTTGTAACAATGCAAGGCAAAGCCAAGCCACCCCCTTGTCTCTCCATGCAGCCAAGGGCAGGGGATGTGAAACCAAGCCTTGCTGCGGCACCCGGTGCTCCATGGGGGGCCCATGGCCAGTCTGGAGAGGCAGAGCCCTGCCCAGGAAGGTTGCTTCTAGGTAGCACCAGGACTCACTCAGATTCAGTCAGTTCCCATCCTGTGCCATTGATACAAAGAGAACCTCTATTAAAAAACACTCACAGAACTGCAGACCGAATCAGAAAACCAGCGTGAAGAAGGCACTCTTCGAGATTGGTTTCGGGGGTACTTCCTGTAGGGAAACGCTTCACAGGACGGAGTTATGTGAGGGAGCACAGACCTTTCCCAAAGCTGCTGGCTTGGGATCCAAGCAGGGCTGGCCCCTGGAAAGTTTTCTCCTCGGACTTGTCCAGCTGTTTCGTGGGAGCAAGTGCTTGGAAGCCGGGGTCTGGGCTGAGGACTGGGAGTGGGGGGGCGGGAGCAACCTGCAGGGCCTTCTCACTCCCCTCTCCCAAGCAGAATGCCGGCCAGGCTGGGCTTGGGGGGAGAGGCTTCCCGGCGGCCGGGCGGGCGGCCTTCGCGGTGAGCTCCATGGGGCCATTTGATTACAGCCCTGGATTTTCCTCCCTGGTGTTTGAAGTGCTGAAAACGATGAAGAGCAGGAAAAGTGGAGTGATTTATTAGACTCATAAAAATTCATACTTTGTTATTCCAGTCATCTTACATCTGAAGCTTGTTAGAATGAAAACCCCTGGCGGCTCCCGCCGAGCGAGTGGGGTGGGGGTGGGCGCATTTATCACGTTTCATTCTTGCTGGGGCTGCCACGGCGGCTCTCATTTAGAGAAATGGAGTGGGCTCGTGGAAACGCATTAATAATCATCCTCGGACGGAGGGGGGAGAAAATCCCTTCGTTATCATAAGGGTTGTGTTTGAACAAGGCCCAATACGCCGGGGACCCATTTGCTCTCTTTAACTGCGGCTCGAGCAGGGAAATGTGTTCTCCGTCGACAAGCTGCAGCCACCTCTTGCTGTCCCCGCAGACGATGGGAACAGCGCCCGGCTGTTTCCGGAGCATCCGGCCGGCTGAGTTGCTTCCAGCCGCTTTGGAGGCTTTTGAGGACTTGAATCTCAAGGCTCTGTAAACCCCGGGGAAGAAGTGGCCAAGAGAAAGGAGGATTTGGCTCCCTGGCGAGTGTTCGTGGAACGTGTGGCCTCGTCCCCAGGGGGCCAGCGCCGGGTGCACGTCCCACTTGGGGCGTGTTCTGGAGACGCAAGTGGCTCTTTGCAGGCCTTCCCCATCTGTGCATGAGAGCCATGGAGGCCAGTTCCAGGAGCTGGCATCCATGAAGTCCTCATGTGGAAAAAAGGAGCATCATTAGAATATGATTGTTGTAAACCGCCCCGGAGTTTTGCTTGTGGGGTGATAATAGACATGAAACCAAACAGATAAAAGTATTATCACAAATATTGCCTTCTTTTTTGAACGGTCCCATCAGCTCCAAGGTGGTCAGTGCTGTATAACTGAGCATAGCTGTATGAAACAAAACTATTCCAAGGCTCTGACAGGTCCACTTCAGTTCCAATTCCAAGAGCAGAAATCAGGAAAACAAAGTAACAGCTTAGTAGTTCTTTGTTCGTTTCAATAAGCAACTAAACAGAACATTTCTAAGCTAAAGCAGGAAAATGCCTTGGCCTGTGCTATGAATAGCATGTTGGGTCTGGGAGGACCAGGGTTCGAATTCCCTGCTTAACTGCAAAATGTTGCAGGCCACCTTGGGCAGGGCTCCCTTCTTTCCTGTGCACAGACGCCCCCCCCCCCGGGTTTTTGAGGGTGGGGCAGGTCCAGAAGCTACATTTGCTCTGATGGGCCGCATTTTCCTTCCATGTAAAGCAGCTCCACGTAGGTTGAAGGCTGTGAACGGTGCCCTTTCCCTGTCCCAGTCCAAGTGGGGAGGCGTTGCAGAGGCGCTCGGCTGAACTGCTGCCTGTTAGTTCCTCGGCGGGGCACTCAGAGAGCAAAGGCAGGCAGGTCTCCGGTGGAGGCGTTGTCCATTGTGAGGGCGATTTGGGGTTCTCCCGGAGGCAGCCTTGGCATCTTCAGAACTGTGTCGGCCGCTTTGTGTGGACTGGACTCGTTCTTGTGGGTCAAGAGCTTCTCCAGTCAGGTCTGTTCTCCTATTAGGGGCTGAGATGGGATGCCCTGGGACGCCAGAGGTTCAGTGCCCCAGATTCTGGCAGTAAGCTTGAGGTCTGCTTGGCCTCGGCCCTTGTGGATCTTTCCCCACTGCTCAGTTCAGACACTGAAGTGAGTTTGGGGCTGTTCCCTGCCACACTCTGTTTAAAATGACCACTCTCTGTTTTGTGGTAGCCGGTAGTGACAGAGGCCCAGCATGGTTCCGACACGCTCCTCGCCATGCCTGGTGCGCTCCTGTCCTCCTTGGAACCAGCCATGGTGCCTCATGATCGCTGCTGGGGTGGTCTCACCCCCAGGACAGCTAATTCCCAGCTGAAGTTGGCCATGGCTGGTGTACTGCAGCATCCGCACGGAGGCCCCCCGTGCCTCAGAGGGGTGGTTTTGAGCTCAAGGAAGAGGCAGGGAGTGCGCACGTTCTCCTCACCATGTGAGAGCCTCAATGTGCTCCTCTTATCCTAACCATGGTGAGATCGGGAATGTCAGACATGCAGCAGGCATTAATGGTGTGAACCATCTCGCTGCTTATTGCGGGAGGGCTAAAAGTTCATTGTAAAGCGTTCCCTGTTGGCTCCTGCCAGCAGTGCTCTGGGCACTGCTGGTAAACTTAGACAGATTAAAGTGGCTGCATTGGACAGAGCGAATTGCAAGATGTGTGGGTGGAAGTGCTTGAAAGCCGAGCACTGGCTAGGTTGACGGCAGGAGCGCAGCCTCTGCTGTGTAATGTGCTGACGATGGGAGCATAATGGGCCACCAATCACCAGCAGAGATCTCCGGGTATTAAATCAGCGTTAGCCTTCCGAGGCCTCAAAGCCATACATCGTGAATCTTTGGTACTGGGGTGAGATTTACATGCTTAATTTAATGCCATGAGAAATTTCCCCAGCACAGTAAGAGTGCTCAAGTGGCCAGAGGGCTTGTTGATGAGTGTGTGTGTGTGGCGGGGGGTGGGGGGAGCTGTGGTGGCCCACCTCCAGCCGTGGCACGTAGGTTAAGGAAGCCCTGGTCAAAGCAAGGGGATTTGACTCAGGTTAAGAGGCCACAGCTGGTGATTCTGGGAAGGAATGGGCTTCTCCATTTTGCATGCATGCAATTCTGCATAGAAGATTTGAGTTTACAATAAGCGCTCTGTCTCACTCCTCTGCCTGTGCTCCAACCTTTGACTAGCTGGTGATGAACCCGCAAGCAAACTGGCTTTCCACCAGTATTCAGTATCCAGAGCTTTTATGCCCTGTATATATAACGACAGTAGTAGTTCTAATAATAAAAGTTTATCCCTCCTTTCTAATGCATATGTATCACTCAGGGCAGCTTACAGCAATTAAAGCCACGATAATAAAATACAGCAGCAACAACAGAGGAAGGTATGACAGGTAAAATACAGTCTTCAATAAAATCGCCTCTACCCGGCAAATTAAAAGTCTGCTGCGTAAAAGGCCTTCACGTGTCGGCAGAAGGCGATGGGAGATGAGGTCACCTGCCCCTCACACAGCAAGCAGGTTGCTTCACCAGACCCAGTGGAGCTGCTAAGAGCCATTTCCCAGCGAGCCGTGCTTCGGCCTGGCAGGGGGCATGGAGAAGGGCTTCTCCGCTTGATCCCGCCACGTGGAGAGGTTGATGGGAAAGGAGGAGGATCCAGACGCATTCTGGCCTACATGGGGCTTTCAGGATCATCACAAACACTTTAAAGGGCACAAGGTAACAGTAGTGGCCAGTTCAGGTCATGTCAGATTGGCTTCCTGTGACCTCATGGGCATGTGGCCACTCATCCCCTCGCCACATGTTCTGGGCCAGCAAAAGATGCTTTCAACGTATCTTTAAAACCCCCATTCCAGGGTACCCAGAAGGGCCCTGTGGGTGATGGCTTCAAGAGGTCCAGCAGAAACAGCTGCGGGGGGTGCGCTGCCCCGTCTAGATCCTGGCATGGGCCATTGCCAGGGAGGCGGAAGCTGCCTTACTCCCCCAGCCAAGTGTACAGCTGGATTGAAATGCATTTATATAATTTGCCTTTTCCATGGACTGTTGAAAAAGAAAATGCCCCCGCATGCTCAAACATCTTGCTCACAAGTGTCAGCTTTGGAGCTGGTGGGTAATTGTCTGGACTGCTGCAAGCCACCCAGAACGCTGTGGCTGCGGGTGGTACAGAAACGGAGTGAAGCATCAGCTGGACCCAAGGACGGTCTCTTCAGGAAAGCACGTAAGACGCGCTGGAACCCTCCTTCCGCTGCCCAGTTGCTTACGTGTCGTCTCCTCTTGCCTTGGTATTTATTAGTTCTGCAAAGTGTGACGTGCCAGTTCCCGAGGATGCACACCCGAACATGTTGGTGCAGTGTGCCCAGCCTCACCATCGTGGTATGTGGCGTGTGCGTACAGTGTGAACGGGCTGGGAGCGTCCTCTTCGTGTTTTCTCTCGCTCGGCGTGCTGCTGCGGTAAATCTGCGAATGAGGTCTTATGCGCGAACAGCCCTCTGGCCGCCCGGCCTTGCTTTCAGGGCAAGGCAACTCGCGGGGGGGGGGGTGATGGGGTTTCCTCGAGAGGGGTTGGCGCCCCTGTCGTGGTTGTTGGTGCTGCCTCTCCGGTCCTTGAAGGCTGCCTGGGAGGTGTCTTGCCCGGAGAAAGGTATCTTGGCAGCCGGTGAGGGCTGGCGCTGCCCCCTGCTCCCCTCAGGGGGGTTCCCTGCTCACGCCAGATGAATGGCTGCCTGCCCCTCTGCTCCATGCTGCATGTAGGCTTGCCCACCTTGGCTTCTCTGCAAGGTTCTGCTTTCAGAACAGTTTTAACAGGTCTGTTTACAGAAAAGGCGGAATTAAGGCCAGCAAAAGTTTGGATTTTGAAGAGAGCTTCATTAAGGGATTCTTTTTAAAAGTAAAACCTTTTATCTTTTCTAGGATTGTGGTTCACTGGCTGTTACTTATGCATCCAAGATGGTTCAAAGGGAGCCCCGGTAAGAGCCGGAGCCCTCCGTCTTCCCACAGTCCGCAGGAACATGTGTCCTGTTGCACATCATTAACTTGCCATAATGCCAGAGCTGTGTGTTGTGTTAGAGTTCCACTGGCAGACAAATTTGAAATGACAGATTCCATAGACAGATGCCGAGATTGTGCTATACATGTAGACAGGGCCCAGACAGATGGGTGAAGGAAAGTGCAGAGGGAGGTTGAATAGATTAAACAGATGGGCGGATTGATCAGAAAGACAGATAGGTGGGTCTGCAAGACTGACGGATGAACCTGGGCTCTTCTCCCGTCTCGCAGGGGCTTTTTTTAAAAAAGCCACACACAGATTATTACGGCCAGGGGTGGGGTGGCACTGGAGAATGGGTGGTGTCTCTGGTCTGTGATAAAATCGGATATCTTGTGGAACAGTTTCTATTTTTTTTTTTTTAAAGCAAACTCCCTTGTTGCGGAAGAAAAGTCAAATGCTTCAGACAGGCTGCGTGGGGCTTATGTGGGGAGACAGGAGACCCATCCTCCCTCTGTGGCTGCCCCGTCTCCCAGCCGCCTTCCTCCTTTTGTCGCAGGGATAATTCATCGCCGCTTTCTTGATTTCTCTTTTCTGTCCCACAAGAGCTCCTCGTCCCCCCGCCCAGCCAGACTCAAAAGCGCCCCCCCCCCCGCAGTGGCTGCCCTGCACGGCAGCAGGGGGGGGCCGTGGCTTTGGGGGCGGTCATGCCGCACTGCCTGGAGCTTTGTCACTGTCTAACGATCTGGCTCTCCCTTTAATAGTCCGAATGCTAAAGTGCTCTAATAATGTTCTTTTGCATTCTGCTCCTGAGCGTTATTCCATTAGCCTGGATTACAGCTGTGATTCCTTATATTGATGGCTGGAAATGCCTTGGCTTCTGCCGTGCAGCTTCGTTCGCGTTTGCATTATGGATCTGCAGGCCTGGCTGCCAGCAGCAGGGCTGATGACTGATTCTTAGGCTACGCGGCAGATGATGTATGCCGCCGTGGCCTGGCGTGTGGTGCCTCACCCCCTGCCCCCAGGCGCTCCCCCCCAACGGATAGCGACCCTCGCGTAACGGTTCCGTGACGCCTCGGTCTGACTCCCGGGGTGCAGGAGGGCCTTCCCTGGGGCTGTTCCTCAGCTTGGGAATTCTGTTTGCCCAGGGAGGGTGGCCACAGTGCAGCCAAGGGCTGTCTCGGGGCGACGCAGAGAGCGGCTCTTCATCCCACCCAGTCCTTGTCTTGTGAGGAGAGCACCAAGCAAACCTGTGTCAACTACCGGAACTGGAGTCGGCAGCATGGACAGGTGAGATGGGGCAAGCCAGACAGTTAAATCGGGGGCTGGCGGCCTGACGTCCTCCAGAGTCTACGGACTACCACCCCCATTAGCCTGGCCAGTATGGCCAGTGAAGATGAGTAATGGGAGTAGTAGTCTATCCCTGATAAGCCGCCAGCTCTGGCCTGGGATGGGTAAGAGTGTGCACGCCGTGCTGCATCAGAGCAATGCTCCATTGAGGTCCGTTCGCTCCGTGGTGAACCCGCTGCCCACAAGATCTCACAAACAGGATATAAGTGCAACGGCACACTCCTGCACATGTTCTCCCGCAAGTGGTGCACATGCGAGCTTTGCCACTGGTACTGGAGGTAAGCGTGGGGCCGTGGATGGCGAGCTGCCTCTTCCTCCAGGAATTTGTCTAGCCCCCTTTTAAAGCTGTCCGAGTGGCGGCTGTCCCACAGCAGCAGATTCCACGCTTGACCTGTGCGCTGTGTGAAGGCGTCCTTCCTTGGATCTGTCCTAACCCTCCCGCCCCTTCATGTTTCATCTATGACAAGGTTTGTGTCTCCTGTGATGGATATAGTCAAACCTTAAGCTAGAAGGCTGTCATACTTTATTATATTTGATTTTAGTTTAGGCCCTTTAATGTTACTTTTGTTTTGATTTATTAACATTCGCAGTAAAAGTACCCTGCCTCCCAAAGGAGCCTCTGTCATATGGCAACAATAAAAGCATGTTCCAGTAGCTGTCATTTTGGAAACCCTTGTGCCTTGCATTCGCATGAGCACGTGTGTGGGGGGCGGGCTGGGGGGGAGCACATCTATTTCTGCAGTGGAGATGTGATCCAGGTGCTTCTCTGTGCTATTGGTTAAGTAAACCTCCTCATGCTTAGAAAAAAGCCAGGCAAAGGAACATCAGCATGTTTGGAGTTAGAGCGAAATTGAATGTTAGTTATGATAAATCATTTTTTCATGAATCGGGAACTTGCCCTGCTGTATTATATATGCCCCCTTAGAAATAGCCTGGGGGATGTACTGACGGTGCTCCGCCTGGCTTCCCCAGCCAGTCTCATGCCTTCTGGATGCGTTGGACTGCGGCAGGCAGCGCGGCTGGCCTCCCCCTGGAAGGCTGGGAGGCGCCGCCTGGGAAGGCCTTGCAGCCCCCGCCATTTGGGAGCAGGCACCCTTTGACGCCGGTGTGCATTCATGGACAGCGTGATCCTGCCGCCCTCCTGCCTTCCTGCCGCAGCCCAGTGGGCCAGGCTGCCGTGAGACCAGGAAACGTTCTCCTGCATGGGAGGACACCTGCTTGCACTGGCAAGCAAAGTGTTTTTAACTTTCCAAGTGGAAGTGGTATTTTTGTTGTTTGTTGTTTTTGTTAGTCGCGAAGTCGCATCCGACCCATCGCGACCCCATGGACAACATTCCTCCAGGCCTTCCTGTCTTCCACCATCCCCCGGAGTCCACTTAAGCTCACACCCACTGCTTCAGTGGCCCCATCCAGCCACCTCATCCTCTGCCGTCCCCGTCTTCTTTCGCCGTCAATTGTTCCCAGCATCAGGCTCTTCTCCAGGGAGTCCTTCCTTCTCATGAGGTGGCCAAAGGATTTGAGTTTCATCTTCAGGACCTGGCCTTCTAAAGAGCAGTCAGGGTTGGTCTCCTCTAGGACTGACCGGTTGGATCGCCTTGCGGCCCAAGGGACTCGCAGGAGTCTCTTCTGGCACCACAACTCAAAAGCCTCAGTCCTTCGGTGCTCAGCCTTCCTTATGGTCCAGCTTTTGCAGCCATACACTGCAACTGGGACAACCATGGGAATTCTAACATCTGGACGTTTTTGCTTTACGAGAAGAACAGCTGCACTTGCCAGTTCATTCAGGCAGAAAAAGTGCAGAGATGTTAAGTCGAGCTATTGAAATGGGCGTGCGTTTGCTCAGTAGTCTTCACAGCTACTATGCAAGACGGCTGTTTCCTATTATCCATATATGATCCATGGGCTTCATTATCGTCCGTATAGTTTTTCCCGGGTTGCAAGAAGTTTAGTAGGCATTCAACATGTGGCATTTTTGTCACAGCAAAGCATGTTTACAGCAGCGCCAGAACAGAGTCTGTTGCCTCCACAGAATGCACGTCCAGCTCAGCACCAGATGCAACCACCGTCACCATATAGCTCAGAAAGGCCAAATAACGAACATACAGAAGGACGCCTTTGCTTAACGCAGGATAGAGAATACCAAGCCGATGAGATGTACGCGCGTCCCCTTTCTTGCACACGTGCAGGAACATGTTCCTCTTCCAACAGCAAGAAGACTCTTGCTTCCCTTTGGCCTTTGTAGGATCATCCAGTCTGGGAACAGGTTGTTTTATTTTGGGACAAAGCTCCATCCAGAAGGAATTCCATCTGTCCAGGGGTGTGAGCTACATTTGCCGGCGCTCCCCCCACCGCAATACACCCCGGTTCAAGAATTGCTGTCGGATTAGCTGCACAGTTCACCAGTAGATTCCCTCCCCTTCAGATGCTCATTATGTGGAAACTCACAGCTTTAGCAGCACCTGGTGGGCTATTCCCAAATGTCTGAAGGACAGACCCCTTGGAGTATCTTCCCTTGTTGAAGTTTTAAGGGCGTTAGAGGGAGATCTGGCTGTTGAAATGGCTGATGACCTTTGTGCAGCAGAAGAAACGGAGGGGGAGAATGGAGAGAAGGTTTCTTTTGTTGACTTTTCAGATGTGGAGGGGTGGCCAGTGCGCATTACAGCAAAGAAGAGCATGAAGCAGGGCAGGGCTGGGGCCTGGAAAATGGAGCGCGAAGAACGGAGCAAGGGGGGTGCCACGCAGGGCAGAGGGGGCTGGGCGCTGGGAAGGCCATCTTACCTCTTGGCCCTTGCCTGCCTGTGTTCGCAAATGCTAAGCGCTGCCACTGCTCGGAGTGTTCCTAGGTGTAATCATTGAGTTACAACTTTCATAAAACTCTGCACGCTACCCTCAAGGTCTTTTCCAGCCATCTCACGGCATGCTAACAGCATTCCTGAGTATCAAATTGATTGTGTGCATGCAACGAAATCTGTTCCATGACCATAATAAATATCTTTGTTACTTTCCGTAACCTAATGGAGATATTTATTAATGTTAGCGCACAATAGCTGGAAACGTTTCAGAGGGCTAAATTAAATTCTCCTTGCTTCTTCCAAACTGCATCAACTGTAGCGGTGGGGGATTCGGAAGCTGTAGTGGAAACTTCAGCTGCTCTGCAACATCCATCTAGACACAGCTAATGTTCTGCACGATCAGTGACGCACTGAGCCAGCCTTCCCACCTGGTGACCCCTCGATGAGGTGGGACTGCGGTTGTCATAATTCCTGGCCAGCATAGCCAGTGGCTGCACTGAGCCACGCAGCCTCCCTTCCCAACCTGCCACAAGCAGTGCTCAGGCAGTTCAGAAGGTTCCATGACCTATGCGTGACCAGTAGGACTCCAGGTTCATTAGACCACGGGTGGCGCAGGCGTGGCACCGGTACAGTGGGAGGCATCCTGATGGCAGTGTCCCTGTGTCGTGTATACCCTCCCTTACGCCTGTGGACCTTGAGACCCATGAGCACACTTGGGAATGGCGGGAACTGCAGGGGACACCCCCCCCCCGAGCAGGTGCGGCCGGCCACGTGATGGCAGGTCAAGCAGGCACTGAAGGCGTGATGAGGGGAGAAATCATGACCCCAGAGGCTGGGAGGGGGCAGGAAAGCGAGGCAAGCAGGGAGAGTGGAGAGTGAAGCGAGGAGCAAAAAGCCCATAGCTTCCAGGGGGGGCATTATCTCATGAAGGTTGTGGAGATCTTCATGGGCTCCTTGGCCCTCAACTGGGGACCCCTGCAGAAGTGGGCAGCGGAAGCACGCTCCCCAAAATTGTTCAACTAGTTCCCTCGACTCATTATAAGATGAAGTTGTTCAGCACTTCAGAAGTATAAACACTTGTAATGAGAGAAACATCCTTAGCAAAGCTTTTGCTCTACCGTGTCTAAATAAGATTTATTTTGGAAGGTAAAACTCAGATTGCCACAGGGTTTTGCAAGAGCACCGTCTCTATACTGACATTCTCCATGACTGGCTTCTGCACACACATTTCCTTGTTCCACTTTAGTTCCGTGCCTGTGTCCAATTTGTTCTATACAAGAAAGCCCCTAATTGAAGTGGTTTCTGTGACGGGCTGTTCCTTAACGTGTGCCCCGCAGCTAAGAAAATGTGATTATTTTGCTTAAACTTGGCAATAAATACTTTAAAAACACGGTGTTTTTATTTCAGGAAGATAGATTTTATTACTAAAATGGCATAAGGCATGAATTCCTGTGTGCCTTTTTACAAGGAAAGTCTATCAATGGCATTGCAAAAAGGGGCATAATTCTTAAATATCTTAGAAAGCTTAATACAAACAATCCAAGGCTCATTCTATAAAAGTATCCAGGATGCTTAAATCTAATAGGGTGCACAGGGATCTGGCAGAATTTGTTCCAGTTAGTTTTTGATCAGAATTTTTGCTGTTCACACCTTCTGGACTGAACACACTCAAATGCAGACTGCGGTTGTACATTTCCAAACTTGCAATGTGATTTGCAGACCTCAGAAATGCATTTGACAGCCTGGGCACATTTTTTAAAACGTGCATGAAAAAATGTTCACTTTTGAAAAATGCACACAAATAAAATTTAATCGATGGGGGAAAATAACTACATTTCAAAGATGTATGCAATATGTGCATGTGTTGAGAAAACGCACACAATGTGTGTGAGTTCTCATGCAAAAAAAGAAAGTTCTCAATCTCCTACAGACTAAGTCAGAGCGAGCTGTGGGAGGGGATGGAAGCTTACAGTTTGCTGGCTTGCCCATCCTGATGCTGCAGCCCAAGGTGGACAGCTGCGAGTCTTCTGGCATGTGTGAGAATATACGGTGGCGTGCGATTTCATGAGCCAGGGCTCTGCCTTATCACACTCACAAAGTAGTTCAACATTTTAAATGCATTATCTTATTCTGAGGTGTCACATTTCAGCCTTTTAATTTTTGAGAACCATTCAGAGAGCGATGGCCATCAGGCCCCATAGAAACGCTTGGGGCGGGTATGTATATAAAAGGGTAGCGGAAGGGGCACGGAACACCCAGTAATGCTGAGAGAGGTGTAAGTGCATCTTGTTACGAAACGTGCGCAGATGTATTTATTCGATCACAGACTGCGTCCAAGATGCAGTGCAGGGAATTACGGCCATTACTGGCTGGCACTGCTGGTGAAATATTTCCTGAACAAAGAATGTAGGCCAGCCAGCCTTCCTTCCTCCGCTCGCTGCCCTCTAGATGTTTTGTGCTATGACTCCCATCATCCCCAGGAGTTGTGTCCATTGTAATGCTGTCTAGGAATGATGAGGGTTGTAGTACAACATGCTTTGAGGGCTTTGAATGGGGGAAGCCTGGTGCAAACCAACACATGGGGGGTTTATTAGGAGCCAGCCAGCTGCCGGTTCTACAGAGGTATATTCGCTACTGCATGGGAAGCGGAGTAAAGCATGGTTTGCTTCTAACTTTCAGGTAAGAAAAATACCGCATATAAAAGCCGCTCCTGGCATTGTTACCCATCAGGAGGAGGAGCCAGTGCTAATTTTTGTTCTTTTTGTAGTAGTGAGAGGTTTGTTATGATGTGTCAGAGAGATGGAAGCATTCCTTGAGTTGCAGATGATGAAAATAAATCTTCTTGTCACCGCAGGACTGTATGGATGATGTGGTGGGAGAGGAGGAGAGTCTTCCAGAAACACAGGCGTGTATGACTAGGGCTAGTGTGTGAATGAACCAATGGAATATTTATTTATTTGGAATTTATTTATTTATTTATTTGGATATTTCCATCCCGTCCAATTATGGTTCGTCTCTGGATGACTTACAATGTAGAACACCTACCATATTGCTGGGCAGCTTAAAGATACAAGTGTGAAACTTAACCATCATTAATACAAACCTTGGTTTGCAAATCAGTTTCAAAGCATGGTTTCAGACCCTGATTTGCTCACGGGCCTTCAAGCATAGTTTTAAAGTACTCAGCCATCAAGGGGGCACCATGGTGCAGCGGGCTGAACTGCTGAGCCGCTGGGATGCCGATCGATGAGGTGAGCTCCCGCTGCCTTGTGCCTCGCTCTTTTCAACCTAGCAATTCAAAAATAAATAGATAGGTACCACTTTGGTGAGGAGGAAACAGTCCCCAGTCATGTCATGCTGGCCACATGGGCACGGAAACCAAAGTCTTCGGACAGCACCTGCTCATGGCCTTAGAAACGGAGATGAGCGCCGCCCCCATGCCTGTTTGGCTAGCGGAGTAAAGCCTTCCTTCCTTTCCAGCCATCCAACTTAATCATGGTCAAAGAAAGGAAACCATGGTGAACATTTTAGCCTATGCTAATATATTTCTCAGCCCAGATTTTATCCCCTTTCCCCTCTTAGCCAATATTCCTGCCTTTTCTCTGGGTGAATTTGCCCATCTCAATGAGCAACCAGGAGTCAATCTCTCCACCAGGCTTAGTTGCATATGGATTGTCCAGTTTCCTTGTGTGAACTCAGGCATTGTGGGTCATTTGGGAGTTGTTTAATTCAAAATGACAACCAGCACACTTCTCAGAGCCCTGCGAGTGAATTAACCTGCGGTGGCTTACTGTGACGTGCACACCAGCTTTCTGTCTTGTGATGATGTGGAGAACAGGAGTCCTACCACTCACTTTTCAAGACCAAATGTTAGGAGTGAACAGAGAAAAATCCCCCCTGACCCCAAAGTCCTTGGCTAAGGTGCTGGATTAAAATTCACCACATAAAACTCTTCTTAAATGCATCCAGCTCAGTTTTAAAAACAAGTGCGATCCTTTGTCCCTCTGTGCTTTCCTTAAGTTGCCTTAATGGAATCTGCGGATTTAACGTCTGTACCAGGGAAATTCTCTTGGATCTTGGAGCCTTGTGCTGCATTATGATCCTTGATAAGCCTTGCTCGCTTCCATTTGGAAGTCCATTCAGCACAGAGAATTAGTGGAGCTGATTTGGCACTAATTCCCCTCAAACGTTTCCAGCTGAAACGGATTGCCTTGAGAGGCAAATGTTCCAATGCACTTGGAGCCCAATAAAGACATTTAAAAGTTTCAGCATCCATTGTTCTGTTGTCCTCCAGCAGAGCAGCCAACTGGCTTGGGGGCTGCAGGTGAAGTATGTTTGATCCTATGGATTTATTGTCTGTTAAACAGCAGCTTGTGATCATAAAGTGTTGTTTAAATTCTGGCATAAGTAGAGCTTTTTCTCTTTCCAAAGAGCCCTGAACTGAATAAGAGTGAAAATTAAATTCCCCTCTTAAACTGAAGGAAAGACCTTCTTAGAAGCTGATTCTGGTAGCAGTATAATTAACCTCTCGCTGTGCCATTCTGTGGGAACATATTGAACAGCCTCTGTGCTAATCACCCCATAATACTCGGGTCTGCTTTCACACTGAAATTGGTAACAGTATTAGAGTAATCCTGGTTCTTTTCTGTTAGCGCTCGGGACCTGAGCCAAGTGAGGAAACGAGAACGTGAACTGTTGAGCAGAGAACAAAATGCGGATACCTTCAAGGAGTTGTGATTTTAATCTGTGGGCTGGGAGTATGTGATCTGACAGCCCACGGTCAGGGTTAGCATCCATTGTGGGTGGTTGCGCTATGTGAACTAAACCACGCTAAACAAACTATGGGTAACCTACACTTCACAACCAAACAGTGCCATGTGCTCTCTGGATGAGTGGTTTTGTGGTTTATTTATTTATTTTTCGATCTATATCCTGCCTTTTTCCTGCAAAGGGCTCAAGGCAGCTTACATCTCCTCCTCCATCTTATCCCCACAACAACCCTGTGAGGTAGGTTGAAGTCACCCAGTGGACTCCATGGCTGAGCGGGGACTAGAACCCAGATCGTCTGAGTCCCAGTCCCAGGCTCGTAACCACGACACCACCCTGGCTTTCACACTGGTTCATAAAGCTTGATTTATTAGCACAGCTAATAAACACAGCACACAGCACAACAACCCATGGTTCACCCCCTATTCAGCCTTGTGTTGTGTGAACCCAACCTTTGATTCAAGTGGATGGGACCACATGGGGTAGGGAAAGAGCCATTCTTTCTGCTGCTGCCTCCCCCCACCCCCCAATCAAATGGTTTATTGAAGGAAAGGCAGATCGGTCTCACATGGTGCTCTTCATTTGGCGACTTCCCCCTTTTTTCCCATCCAGTGCTCCTCCGCTCCCCGTGGCTCCCCATGGCTCCCCATAAAGTTGGGATGCGGTCATAGGTTGCTCACCCTGATCTGGGACATTGGAGCAAATTGATACTTTTACCAAACCCAATTAAACCAATTACAATTTAGAATGCTGAAAGCAAGCTTTTGGGTAGTGCTGAACTCTTCCTCGATCTTACATGCTCAGGTCAAAATAGTTTCATTGTGAGGCTGGTATTCACCTAGCCATGTCCGCACACTCTCGGGGCCAAGAAAAAGTGTGCTTGTTAATGCAGATGCTTAATTGGATTACAAATAGGCTGTGCTGATGGTAGAAGAAAGGGTGCTTGAGTAATGGCCATTGCCCGGGCACTCCATACTCTGTCTCTAGCAGCCTAAAATGTGCATAAATAGTTAGAAATAAAGCGTTTATGTATATGTTCCCAATTTGCACAACAAAGTTGGAATTTTTTTCCGTGTAAAGAATGGCATGGCAGTAGAAGACCAGAGCTGGGTAATCAAAAAACAGTCAGCCGCGATGCGAAGGCAAAGCGGGGCTGTAAATTTGTCAGGCGGTGCAGGTAAGCTGCGTGGCCAGATGGCTGCCGCATAACAATTCTTTCAGATGAAGCTACCTAGCCATTTAGGCTTAAAATATGCCGTTTAGCGGAGGGGGAAGAGAGAAAAATTGAGGTTCCCAGGGATCTAAATCCCCAGCAAAATACCAGACTCCTCTCAGAAGTACGTAGGGCTGACTGAGAAATTTGCAGAGTTTGTTTTTCAAAATAAGATACCAAACACTTGCAGAATGGTTTGTAAATGGACGTGAAAGCACTTGAGGTAATGCTATTCTAAAATAAGCCAAGGTAGGAGAAGGCAACCCTGGCAGGTTTTTTCCATCCCTCCTTAGAACTTTGCTCCCATCTTCAAGTTTTCTTTTTTGGGGGGTCAGACTCCGATGATGCCCTTCTTTATAAGCCTGACCTGGAAGCATCAGCTTCAGTAGATGCGGCTTTTGTCCATTATTGACTTATACACCGTCCAGTCACCAAATGCCCTGCTGC
Source organism: Varanus komodoensis (assembly GCF_004798865.1). Taxonomy (NCBI): domain Eukaryota; kingdom Metazoa; phylum Chordata; class Lepidosauria; order Squamata; family Varanidae; genus Varanus; species Varanus komodoensis. The sequence goes on from NW_025336455.1 coordinate 1,204,799, forward strand.
AGCTGGATCAGACCCCGCAGGAGGGCAGGCTGGGGTCTCGGACCCAGGCAAGGTTCAAACTGGCAGGGCAGTCACATGAAATGGAGCCTGGAAAGCGGAGTCGCTAGCATGGAGGTGCCATCACGAGGCAGGGAAGTGCTGGAGCGGGAGGCTTACATGGCCAGAGCAAACACGCCCCCCCCCCCCAGGGGGCTCTGCTTGGCCGCATGTAATTACAGGGCCCCCAGCAACAGCCCTGCTCCTGGGGAGTTCTTTTCTCCCAGGGAATGCTCGGGCAATGGTCTTTGCCTCTGAATTCGGGGGCAGCACCATCTTGGCCTGGGCAGTTTTGGTGCTTCCACAGGTGAGACATGCTGGTGCACCCACAGCTGGGGGATTGAGTTCAGTCCTGGGCCCCTCGTTACTGGAAGGATATGGCCAGGTTGGAGTCAGTGCAGCACAGGGCCACAAGGCTGGTGGCCGGTTTGCAGGGGAAGCTGCATGAGGCGAGACTGAGGGAGCTGGGTCTCTTCAGCCTGGAGGAGAGGAGACTCCGAGGGGATCTGTTGGCGACATGCAGGTATGCGAGGGGCTGTCACACGGAGGTGGGGAGAGACCTGTTCTCCCCTGTGGAAGAAGGCAGGATGCGCTCCAATGGAGCAAAGCTCAGGGAGCCAAGGTTCCATTTGGATGCCTGGAAGCACTTCCTGACAGTTAGGACCCCAAGGGTGCGAATGGGCTTCCACGAGAGGTCGTTGGGTCCCCATCGGTGAGGGTGTTCAAAGACAGGCTGGACATGCACATGGTGGGCATGTCGTGAGCGGAGCCGGCTGGAGCCGGGGTCAGACCAAATGTGCCGGGAGGCCCCTTCTGACTCGCCCTGTCTCTATGTTCCTCAGGGCCCATCTCCGCGGGTTCCGCAGGGCCCACTCTCCAGACGCTGGGGAGGCTTGGGGCGGCACCAGTGGGCGCGGTGTGGCCCTTGGATGTTGTAGCCTCAGGCTCTTCATGCTGCCCTGACCTGCATCTGAGGCTGCTGGGCCAGTACTGAGACGTTAGTAATTGGACGGCATACTAATTTCATAAATAAATAAAATACTCAGTTTGAAGCATAACATGCACTTTGTGGGAGTATTAAAACTGCAGTAAAAGTCAGGAGCAGTATAAAGATTACAAATATAGTAACAAAAAGTTTTATCGCAACAAAAATAATAGAACTGAAATGTCTTGGAGAATGCCTTTACCTGGCAGCAAAAGGACTGCGACTTCAAAAGTGCATGATTTAGCATGTTTTACGACACTTTGCAGAATTCAGCGTTTGTGTTAGGAAAGTGTTGGATCCCTGTTACTGTTGTCTGCTTTCAAAAATTAACTGCCTCAGTCAACGCTCATTTGCTCTGCATTGGTTAGGTATTTACATGTGTAACACACAGGTGTGAGTTAACGATACACCCGGTGGCATGAAAGAGGCTGGTGCCTGGATGGGCAGTTGTCTCTGGACCCCATGGGCCTCAGTTGTAGCGAAATGAACCAAAAGAAAATCCACACTGTTTGTGCATTTGTTGATGTGGCATTTTGACGCTCGCTTCTTGTGAGGCTGGCTGCTGCACAACATCACAAAGTAGTAGCGGGAACTTGCACACAAATTCTTAATCGCACCGAATGGGATGGTGCCAGTTTCTCGTTGCCCTTGTGTGCTTCTGCTTAGCTTGTAGCATTTCAGCGTTTCTCCCCGAGTGCCGTTCAGCCGTTGGCCGCGGCGCCTGGCACAGCCGTGCTTGTGGCAGATTGATGGACCGGGAACACCCGCAGCCATTCTCCCTGGGTGCCCCATTTTATGCAAGGACCAGTCCCGGCGGTTCCCCACTGCGTTATGCCCCTGCCACGTCGCCTCTTTTTCATCTGCGGCATATCTGGGGACGTTGGCTGAGAATGCTTATGAGTCAGGTTTGGATTTTGCCTTTTCCTAAAGCCAAGACCGTAGCTTCTCCGGGCTTCTTCAGTCTGTGGAGCGCCACGCTTGCTGAGTGGATGGAGGCGGCTTCTGGATGTAAGCAGCTGCAAGGCGGCTGTTTAATATTGAGCTGTTCCTGGCTTGCAACGCACTGTAATTAAATTTCTCTCTGTGTTTTCTAACAATCCAGCCAGGCAGCTCACTCTTGTCCTTAATGTAGGCGTCCGTCGGGGAAGAGGAAAGCTGGTTAAACGAACATGGGTTCTCTCCCGGCCTGCTTGAGTTGAATTGCTGTGGGGCTTGATTCCAAGAATTTTTCACACATTGAGGGTATTCCATAAGAAAAGTGGGTGCTGCTAAACTAAGAAGTATGGGAAGAAAAACTAGATTTCTGCACATTAAATTCATATAAGCAAATGTATTTTTGATACATATTTTGACTTGTAGAGATTTTGGGAAACTCACTAAATTTTGGATTCTTTGTACTCCTAATAAGGGTTTTGAGGCAATTTCTTAAATAAACTTGGCACAGCTTGATATGGACTATAATGGAAGTATGTTCTGTCTTAATTCCTGTATAAGTGGATTGACTGGGATTTTATTGACATTTTACTGCCTTCAGTTGCTTCTGTGAAAGGGCGTTTGTGTGCAGAATCCGTGGCAAGTACCACTTGATTTAATCTTCCCATCTTATTTGTAGCGGTTTGGTGTCGATCTCCTTTTTCTAACATTAGGTAGAACGGCTTGTCAGTATTCCCTACTGTTTAATCTCTTTGGCTCTCATTATCTTCACACTCTTCCATGTTCAGAGTCATTCATGTTTTGCAATGTGGTCTTATTTTATGTGTGTTTTGCTGTGTGTTTTTTAACTTTGTGAACCACCGAGAGAGATTCTGTGGGCATTCTGGGTGATGAGAGAGAGATTGCAGGCCAGGCAATGTGCTTTCTCCCTCCGTGCGGCGAGAGGACCCCCTTTGGGAGCTTAGATAGCTAATTCACATCCCAGGCTTGGTCAGAAGCATGACACCTTCTGCTAGGATTATGTGCCTTGACCCCTGGGCCTTTGGGTTGGCACTCTTGCTGTTGGGCCTCCAGAGAAATGCGTGGACCTTCAGAGAAATGCGTTCACCATTGGACTAAAGCCCATGGAGAAGAAACGGGTGCAGGGTACTGGGCCCCCTTTTCGTTCCGCCTGCTGTGCGTAGTTCCTTTGCGACTGGGGGGCAATGAGGTGGGGCAGCATGGGGAAGAAAAGGGGTGGAAGTGCCGGAAAGCCTGCTACTGATGTAGCTTGGTGGGTGGTGTGAGTGTCGCCTTGCAGGAAAAAGGCGGTGAATTGCTGCCCCCGTGAAAAGGACGGCCTGAGAGAAAGAGCTGCTGGTGACCATCCAGCGATGGGGGAAGCCTTGATGATGTGCAGGCAAAGGAAACACTCTGCTTGTTCTCTGCTTGCCTGTTCTTGAGGCGGCTGAGAGTCCCCCGGGGTGGCGGGCAGCATGCAAACCGCCTCTGGAGGGGAAGGTCCCTGAAACCTTGCATGCAACATCTAGGAGAGAACACTTCCTCCTCCTCCTCCTCCTCTTCTTCTTTGTCTCTGCCTTCCAGGACTCCCACACCGGGGTCGCTTTTGCCAACAAACCCTTTGCTGGTTCAGCATTTAAATCGAATTTAATTACCACTGGAATATCTGACAGTGGCGAGGACAATCCAGTGGGAACCAGAACAAGGCGAGGAAGGAAGATGGTCCTGGGGCTTGCTAGTGACTCCGCTTTCCAGGCTCCGTTTCTTTTGGGAGCAGCTGCAGCAGAGTAAGAGGCCCTTTTAAAATGCAGCAACCTCTTACTGGAAGCCAGGAGCTGGTTTTGTGCGCCAAGCTCTAGCTCTGCATCTGTGGTGGCGAGGCTTCTTCTGTGGCGTCTGCAGGGATCTCTGTGGTGGGGCAGGAGAGCACTGCCTGTCTGGGGGCAAAATAACTTGTCTGGACAGGCCCATAGCTTACCTTGGCGGATGGCAGCTTCACCTGGTCAAAGCCGGAGTTAATCTGGGTACGGGCAGAGTGCTCACTGCTAGTCCACACCTTTTCGCGTTTAGTGACCTCCGGGGATACTTGAAAACCCAGTTTGTCCACAGTCTGAGCAAGTCTCTCTTGTCTCCGCATCCCTCTTTCAAATGATACCCTGACTGCAAGACGGCTTTGTCCCGATACAAAGGTGCATGTTGAGGGCGCGCGTGGGAAATGGGAGCAGCTGGACAGCAACACCACAGAACCCCTAGCGCACTCAGTGCAGCAGGGAAGGGTTCCCGGCCAGCGACAAGCCGCTGGAGGGCTGGCAGCAGCCTGGGGGGTTCTCCTGGGGGAGGGTGGGGAGGGGGGAAGAGGCTTGCTCCAGCTCCTGTGGGAACCGTGGCAAGAGCTGCCCTGTTCTGAAGCACCCCCCCCCTTGCTCCCGGGCCTTGGCGGAAGACGATGCCAAGGTCTCTGGCTCTTGCCCGGCAGTCCTTTCTGCCTTCCCTCCTCTCCTCTCCTCTCCTCTCCTCTCCTCTCCTCTCCTCTCCTCTCCTCTCCTCTCCTCTCCTCCTTGGGTGTGGCTGACAAGAATTAAGTGGGGAGGAGAGGAGCGTATCTGGGAGCAAAGGCATGCTTTCAGCAATGTGCCAGGGACCTGGGTGTGTGCAGCCCATGAGCCTCGGGCTGATAAATGGCGCTCATATCCCATTCAAATATGATGCAAGCAGTTTCTTTGTAGTTTGTCTTCCATTGCGGTAGTAAAGTTTTTAATTAGGAAAGCTAATGAGATCGATTAGTCATTAGAACTGACCTCCGGATCTTTGCAAAGAGCGTGCATGTGTGCGCTGGGCTGATAACGGGGGACGCTGGGGCATTGTTTGCAATAAAAGCGTAAAGTGTTTGATTTGAGTGAAATGTGCCACGGGGAATACATCATGCGGAGAAAAAAAATTACAACCCTGGGAGCCTGTAATGAAGGGAATTAAACCAACATCCTATCTAAATAACATGATTATCTACACAAAACCCCTCAGCTAGCAAGTAATAATAGAAAACCGAGCTGCTTCGGAGAGTCCCTTTCAGAACGCCGTTAATGCCAAGGGCTCATGCACGGGCCCTGTCAGAGAGGGAGCGCGGCTATGAATGCAACATCCAATTACCACTGGCGAATAGAGTTTTCACCAGGCAGCCGCTCGCTGGTGCTCGGGAGGGGAAACTGAAAGACCTCAATCATGTGGGATCTTTGGGTTAGTCTGGATTGGAGTTAGCGTGTGTGTGTGTGTGTGTGTGTGAGAGAGAGAGAGAGAGAGAGAGAGAGAGAGAGAGAGAGAGAGAGAG
>NW_025336455.1:1210177-1223790 GCF_004798865.1 Varanus komodoensis
GAGAGAGAGAGAGAGAGAGAGAGAGAGAGAGAGAGAGAGAGAGAGAGGAAAATCCCCAAAGAGATAAAGGGGGAGGGGTGAGAAAGAAGCACAATCAATAAATCTTAACCTCATTGGAGCTCTTATTAAGTAAATTAATTTAAGTTAATTTAACTCGATCATGACTCCCGATCACAGTGATTTAGCGAGGGGGGAAATTGCATTAGGAAAGGCCTCACACACTAGATAGAAGAACGGAAGAAAATTAGATCCACTTAGCAATGTGAATTAATATGGAAATAGCAGGTGTAAATTTAACCTTATCAAGAGAGTGAAAATTATCTTCATAAATTTGTAGAAATAGCTCCCGAGTCGCTTATAAATCTATTTAAAACAAAAATATTACAAAAGTGCAGTAAAATTAATTTAAAATATACTCCCATCTATTGCCTCCAGAAAAGTCAGTGGCGGGGCGAAGTTTAATGCAATCTAGCAATAAGGGGAAGAAGCAACTAATCACCAAGGGATTTGCTGGGTGGGGGGCGCAGGATTCTGCGAATCCCCCACTGCCCCTTCCCTGGAGACATCCTTATCTTCTGCCTCTGAACAACTGCTTTAGAGCGAGAGGGCTGACTGCCACCCTCTGTGGACAGAACGCTTCAGACCATCCAAGTCACATCAGAGCAAAACTGCACCCTGCAGAGTCTCCCGTCAGGTTCCAGCTGACGCCCATTGAACCAGCGAGTAATTCAAGGAGGTGCCATGTAGGGCCTTACTCATCACTCACCCAGTCAAGCATGGTGCTCCCTCTTGCTGCTGACCCCAAGCGAAGAGACACGTAAGCTCGCCACTGCCCGCCGGCTGGGCTGGTGTGGCCCCCGCACTTCACATGCTTCAGCGCCATGCTAAACTGGCCATGGAAAAGCCAGGGCGACGTGCTCTCCAGGGTGCAAGTTCTGGACACCTGCAGAACAGCAGTCCAGCGCAGACCCAGATGCAGAGAACAACCCTGAGCAAAGCAGGCAACAGATGCTGCTCCTCCAGAAGTGGGCTGAGACACTGGCACTGCGTTCTCAGCAAAGGGATCCGGGAGACATGTCGAGGTCTCCCTGTCTTCCGGGGGAAGCGCGCCACCCACTCTGAGTGCAAAAATGCCGGGAAGCCACCTGGAAGGAGGGCGAGCGGGGAGAGAAACCTCCAAATCCCCACATCTGGAGACCCGAACCTGTTCCCCGCAGGCCTCAGTAAAAGCCACGCTGCCTGTTTTGTGGCTAACCAGCTGGCACTGCTCTCAGCCACCAGCACATCCTGCGGAGTTTCGTGTGTGAGACAAACAAGCGCCTCGACAAATGTTTGCTTGAGGAACAGGAGGGAAGCACTGCTTGGAAACACGGATGTGGTGTGTCGGCACAGCGTGGCATGGAGTAGAGCTTGGAGGGTTGGGCCTGGACTCAGGAGAGCAAGGTTCTGGTCCCCAGTCATCCACGGCGCTCTCTGAGTGCTTTAGGACTCTTCACCCAGCCTACCTATCTTTGTGGTGAGGATGAAAATGAGAGGAGGCCAATGCACATCACCCTGATTCTTTGCAAGAGGGAAAAGGGCAGATAATTGGACATCTGAGGCCTTGGGCAGAAGCTGCAACTGCTTCCTACCCCAGGGCGCAGGAGAATGCACCCGCAAATCCCATTTTCACGATGGCAGGCCTACGACACCAGCAAACTAAGCTGGAAGAAGCCACATAGCAGCAGCTCCCATTCCACTGTAACTAACTTGTTTATTCATTAGATGCATCTGCATCCCACCTTCTTAGACAAAAGCCTTCCCAAGGCAGCCATCAGAAGTCTTGAAATGCACATTCAGGCAACAAGTTATTAAAACAAGATTAAGATGCTAGCTACCATACAAAATGGCCAGCATAAAGCCACCGCTCCAATGGCAAGTGGAACAATTTTTTAAATTCACTTATGAACTTCTTGACAGCAGGAATTCCAAAGATGTGGGGTCACTACTGAGAAGGCCACCGAAAAATAACTTTGCAAGGTTGCTGTGAGGGTAAAATGGAGAGAAGGATTATGAATACTGCTTGGGGCTCCTGGGAGGAAAGGCAGGATAATAAATAATTTTCTACTAGGGGTGTGTGTGTGTGTGTGTGTGTGTGTGTGTGTGTGAGAGAGAGAGAGAGAGAGAGAGAGAGAGAGAGAGAGAGAGAGAGAGAGAGCGAGCGAGCGAGCACTAATTTCTCACCTGAAGTGCTCCTCCCATATCAATTACCAAAGCTGCCTTCATGTTGGCTTAATACAGATCAAGCACCTAACTTTTGGTGCCAACTCCACGCCGGTGGCGTCTCTGCACAAGAGGCTGCATTCCAGTGGCCCTGGGAGAGAAGTTCCAAGACGAATGAACCTCCAAAGAGCCTCTGGAGCAAAACCAGCTGCTCTTCTCCCTCTCCAGGACTTGCTCTGAGGAAATCGAGGCAGCCGTTTGAGTGGGAACCCCTTGCAAGCTGCCTGTCTTCTCTTCCCTGACAGTTTGGGGAACCAATAGAGGGCAAGCGACGCATCCTGGGGCACTTCTGTCAAGGCCTCTCACTGGACAATCATGGTTTCTCACACACAGGCAAAAAGGCAGAGAAGGGACCAAAAATAAATCAATCTCCTTGCTGGTTCTGGGTAGCATTTGTAGAACAGACATTCCAATGGCACTGTCCGCAGCACATCAAGAACCAGGCAGCTGCTTCCATCGGGACAGGTTCCCTTTGATGGACTTGAGTAAAGGAGCAGGAGACAATCAGATGCTGGCAGGCACTTGGCGGACAAGCCAACCCTCAGCGGCAGCATCCGAACTCACCACGGACACAGGCCTTCGGTGTGGACACATGGAGACGGCCTGCACACACAGGAATCGGGAGAGGGACAAGCGTGTCCCTCTGAGTAAAGTCCTCGATGACACACACCCCAAGAACTTCATGCAAGTCAGTTCCCCGCATGCAGGTTCTTCCTCTATGACAGAGATATGCATCACTGCCACACCACGGGGTGCTACAAATGGAAGACAAGGAGGCCATATTGAGAAGTCGATGGAAAAGACACGCCACCCATGACACGCCGTCCCTGAGGCCGTTTGGCTTAGGGCAGGCCCTGCCCCTGCCACCCACACCCCAGATTCCCCACGCTGGGAGCCAGCACTCCTAGTGGGGAGAAGGAGCTGCCTCGGGAGCAGCTGCTCCGTCTCTCTCATCCCACGGCATCTTCCAGAGCAGCCATGGAGCCACTACAGCGTTTGATGGCCACGAGGCAGCCCGCCCCAGTCCGCCGGGTCCCCAAACTACAACCCCCAGAACCCCCCTCCAGCCAGCATGGAGGGAAGGAAGGAGGCTTATACAGAGAATGACACGCAGTGCCTTGAAGTCACCAATATGAGAACTTTGCCAGCAACTGCTGGACCAGTAACAGCAGGGAAAGGGACTTGGGCGACAAGGTTTTTGGGGTGACGGAGCTGCATTGTTTAACAAGCAGCATGGCAAGCGGTGGCCGGTGGGAAGCGCCTTGGATGGCGGAAAAAGAGCCCTTGGGTTCAGGGGGACACGGAGGCAGCAGCGGCGCTGGGCAGGAGGGATCTGCGAGGACACCAGGATGAAGAACTGCACTGGCCTCAAGGGGGCAGTGCGGTGGGCAGGGGCTTGGAGGCTGACCGCTGGAGCGGCTTCTCGGCCTGTTCTGGGCAGCCCTTCAGCCCACAGTACTGCTGCAGGAAGAGGCATCAACCTGCCAGTAGCATCCTCAGTCTCCAAAATCCAGGAATGGTCTGCTTCCCCTTTCCAAGCTGCAGCTGCAGATTATTTTGACAAGAGCCATGCCTGCAAAATACTTCCCAAACTCAGTCCTCGTTTTGCAGTCACCATGTGCACCCACACCTTTACCCTCCAGGACGTAAACACAGTCTGCACCTTATGTGAAAGTGAGGCTGACTTCACTTTGATCGAGTAGCTATTTTTAAGGGTGGGGCAGGGGATAATCAATTTCTTTCGGAAGGTGGTAAAAGCTAAACTCCAATTTTAAAATCCTGAAATAGCAATTGTTTTGACACCGTCAAGTGTTCCTAAATTGCTGGTGACAGAAGTTCCCAGATAAAGCATCTGGTTCTTAATTTTTAAACTGTTTTCAAACTGTAACAAATACTGAATAATCAGCTTTTAAAAATGAGAATATCAGCATTTTCTTTTATTTCACCAAGTAATTGAAGAAGTTTATTCTATTTGACTTTAAAATCCATCCCCCCCAATCTTTCAAGCCAGCTGCCAGCCTCATTTGTTAAACGTTTTAATATTTCGAACCCCTTAAACTAATTACTTGCAAACTGCAGTGGGTCACCCACAAAAGGACCCTGTGATTGAGCAGTCTGAAAAGGAGAGCAGCCTGTAAGCGATCCAGGGAGAACCAGGCTTCGTGAAGGAGGAGAGTGAGGAAGACTGAACGTGAGAAGACCTTATCGACTTCTCCTGGAGCGCAGAAGAGAAGTAAACGAAAACAAGGTGGCGTTTGTGCCTACATAAACATCCACCCGTTTGCTGTGACTTGCCAAAATAAGCACCCCCCTGGCCTCCAGAAGTCACAAGTGCCCGTTTGTTTGCTTGTTTAAGTTTTGCAGCACAATATAAATATTTTGCCTTTTTTCCAGTGCTGAGTATCCTGTGTGCATCAACTGGTAACAACACCAATTGACGCAACACGCAAGCAACAGCAACCCCACCACCACCAACTTCAGTTACAGGTGGTAACACAGCAAGATGTGGAAAAGTCAGTGGGAGGTGAGGACTTTTGTAAGGCACCGGATGTCCTGGACGTGAATCACTGGGCCAGAAGATGGCTTTGCCACTCTGCCGTTTTAAGACACAGCACAGGCAAGTCCAGCACCAGCCAGGAAGCCAACTCCCAGCCACCCAAGAGGGACCCAAGTTTGGATAAGGACCAGACAAGCCGGTCTGGCCCACACAGCTGCTGACTGTCACCAGACAAATCCGGCTGCCCTCTTCACTTGAGCAAATGCGAGCGCAAATAACTCACAGCTAAGACAGACACATAGATCAAAAGGGCTTAATCACACTGGCCAAGGCATAGCCCCCCTCACCCAGATGTCCCGAAACTGACAGGCAGAGGCTGAGTGGGGCTGGAGAACTGCCTCCGACTTCACGCTTGATGCATCGCCCACGTGTGGTCAGAGTAGAGATCTCGGTCTACCCTTGGCCAGATTCAACAAAGGAGTCTGCACCTCTCACCACGAAGAACTGGTACAGTCCCTGCCACTGGAAAACCAACTTTACTGTCATTTACGACAACAGAAGAAGGATCAAGAAGGATGTTACTGTCCGCCACCTAAAAATTCCATTTGGATTAGCAGGTAGCATACAAATTTGAAAATAAATAAATAAGACCGAAAATAGGTTGGAAGAGCTACCTGGATGCCGAGAGCCTTCTGGCTTTCCAGCCGTGAGCAGCGCTGCTGCAAGATGTTGCCGAGCCCAGAGGAGAAATGACCGTTTTCTTCACAATCCTATAGCGAGTATTTACCACTTTACTGGTTGTGGGGCTTGTGACAACACGGAAGCTGGAGCCTGAAATGGAAAGAGGGAAAGGGAGGAAAATGTGAGCGGAACAGCTGCAACGAAGAAAGGAGAGGCCGTCTGCTGAAACGCAGGTGGTCCTCTGACCTTCCTGTGACATCCAACCTGCACGTGAAAACACAGAACGGAGCGTCGCGTTGTGCGTATGCAGCCCGGATCTGTGGCCACAGTATTCCCAGAGGGGCAACTCATCATTCATTCCCCCAAAACACAAGATGATCAGAACGGTGAGGGGAACACATTCATGACCAGGAGGCGGCCCCTCGTGAGCAGCAAAACTGTGGCGGGGTTTTGACAAAGAGCAACTGAACTTTCTCACTACTTCCTCCTGGGTGAAGAGAGGATTTTCATCCGCCTGAGCACTCAAATCATAATCAGACAATTGTGCGCACTTTGCATGAACACGGATACGGCCACTGGGCCACCTGGTGCCCCTTCAGACATACTGGACTGCAATTCCCAGGACCCCTGACCCTCGATCAGGGTGCTCCGGGCCAGAGGAAGTTGGGGCAACACTTCGGGTGAGCTCCAGGTTGGAAAAGGCTGGTCTGGACTTGGAGACAAGAGGGACAGACCCTTTCGCCCCTTTCTCAGGAGGTGGCACTGGGACATGGCAGGGACTCCCTGCGTGCAAACCGAGAGCCCCATCAAGGAGCTCAGGTCTGCTGCCACCAGAGCTGCCTTCTCTACGGCCGGCAAAGTTCTAGATGAGCCAAGGCTAGAAAGGAGATTATAGTAGAATTGGGTTGAGAAGATAACCTTCTGGGGGAATTGTGCTAGGATTTTTCAAGTAGAAAAAGAGGTCATCAAACCTCGGGGCTCAGGACAAGTAGTAAGGTTCTAAATTAGACGGAGGTTAATCATTGGAAGAATCTCCCTAAAGGTTGGAGCAGGTCAACAGGAAAGCAGTTCCCATCAAAGGGAAGCTTTATGAGGAGCTGGAGGGACGAGGGATGAAGCCCCAGTTAAATGTGCCCAACAGAAGAACCTGCCCCTCTGTTCCAACGGGTCCTCATCAAGACGCAGCGGCTCCCAGCAGCCCTTCAGCAACCTCAAAGGTCTGCTTGTCGCCTGGCCCCGAACCTGCACTTAGTCTGCATCTGCCGTCTTTCCCTGCAGGCAAAATCCCTTTCCTTGCACCACAGGGCAGTGCCCACGCACCGTGTCAGAGGAGCCACAGTGACACAACACACCACACCCACTGGGCACTGCTTCATGCAACTAAAACCCATTTGCCCCCCAGCCTCAGACGCCACCAATCACAACGTTCAGGAGCCACACCTCTTGTGGCAAAGGGCCACAGGATATCATGGCCTACGTTTCCCCCAGGCCAGATGAACAGGTTTGGTCATTGAGGCCCCACCGGTGAGGGCATTCAAGGACAGGCTGGACATGCACGTGGCAGGCATGTCGTGAGCGGAGCCGGCTGGTGCCGGGGGTCAGACTAGATGGCGCGGGAGGCCCCTTCTGACTCGCTCTGTTTCTATGGTTCTATGTTCTTACCTTGTAGAATACAACTTGGCTCATTTGCCTGAGCCATCTGAAACAAACTGCCATTTCCGGTACTATACCTAATCTCTCCTGCTCGCTGAAGGCCACAGATTTATCTGCACTGCCTGATCTACAACTGTGCGGGCCCTCCTCCTGCACTGGGCAGCCCTTGGGCCTCCTTTATGGTTCTGTGCTTAGAAGGCGCCTGGGAAGGGACGGCGAAGGGAGGCGCCTGACTACTTCCCTTGAACACGACAGGTTCGTCCCCCGGTGCCGCAGGTGTCCTTGGACACGTTCCGCACTCATTCGGAAAGCACACCTTCATCTGCGGCATCAACACTCCCAAACAGATTTATGTATTTAATCATCTCTACTTTCACAATATTTTGCAATGTGATATACACACCATTTTTTCTGCTGAATGCTCTACGCAATTAACAGCTATATGTTTGATTCTGTTTCTTCCCCTTCTTGATAGCCAGCAATTTTTTTCACAGCTTTAAGGAATGCATCTAATTGCCTGGCTTTTATAACATACAGCTATAACTGCCCAGATAATTAAAGCTGACACTACATGCTGAGACGAAGTCTGCTGGTTTTATAACTGATTTGAAGAGATGACTTTTCCCCCTCTTGGGAATCCTCTAATTAAAATTATTGCAAGGTGGAAACTGGGAAAAACGAGGCCCATTCTTTTTCTGAATTTCTTCTATCTGCCTTGGGGAAGGCAACCTTAATATTCCCTGCTAGCTAAGTTAGACAACTTCTAAGGGTAATATAAGGGCAATCTATCAGGAGCAGCACCAAATAAAGAAAATCCATAGGAGGCACCCTTGGGGTACTGGCCTTCTGTAGGGCAGGGGCCAGCATTCTGCTCAGGGGCTGTAACAAAAACCATAAGGCCAGTCACAGATAGTTTATGCCAAGCCAGGAGGAAATTAGCTTGCCTCCAACCAGGAGGTGCCGTCTTCTTTGTCTAAGTTGATTCAAATTCCTGGCAACCCTATGAACGGATGCCTTCCACGCGCCCAGACCTTGACTTCCCTGCTCAGCCCTTGTAAAGGCTAGGCTGCGGCTTCCTTTACGGAGCGCTTCCCTCTTGTGTTCGCTCTTCTTCTTATGCCGTCACCTTTCCCCAGCGCCGACTCTTGCCATGTCATGATGTGCCAACAGACCTCCACCTCAGTTCCATCATTCTTTTCCTAGAGAAAGTTCAGGCGACCACCGTCAGCCAACAAGCCCCGCGCAGCTCTCCCCATCGCTTCCCTGTTAGCACAGCCTGCTGGCTAATCCAACTTGTTTTTTGTGGTTGTCCTGTTTTCCCAGGCACTGAGAAATTCTATGTTCATTGTTATGAAGCTCTTCTACCTACCCCTGCTCTTTTCTTCAAATGGCTGCTTTTGATTTTGGAGAGAAGAATGGAAACAGCAATTGGAGTCAGAGATTTGGAGCAAACAGGGAGGAAGTCAGAACAGGAGTAAAAATACAACCACCACCCCAGATAATAATAAAGTAGCCACGCTTATCTAAACTCACAGTTGGGCAACCAAAATGCCAGAAAAGAGTGCAAAGAAAAGCTAATGCTGTTTTTTCAGAATATTTAAATGTTTGGGAAAATAAGCTACAGTAGAACAAAATGAAGTTAATTTTCTGAAAGTTGACTATGTGCTTCCAGATATAGGAGCTACACACATGTTGTGACTACAAGGATGTTCTTGGTGGCGACATCTTAAATCTCCATCTTTTTCTGGAGCTTCAACCAAAACCTGAACAAGGGCACATGACAAAAATATATACAAGTCATGGAGTGAGGAGCTTTCAAAACAAGCTTTCTGGGGGACAGATCTGTGAATCCTAACTAGCAAGGAAAGAGAAGATCGCATTTTCAAGCTGAGCCATGCAAAGACGAGGGCTTTGAAAAGGACAGTGGTCTTGAAAACATTGCCTTCGGATGGGCGAGGCAGGAGAAAGGCAAAGCCACTGCCATGGCACCCGCACAGGAAGTCCCTCGAGCCATGTGCCCTGCACAGCTTTTCATACTGGATTCGCCACAACCAAGCTCCCTGCTAGGCCAGCAAGGCTGCTTTCCAGGGCTCCATGTAAGAAGACCTATAGCTATAATTTTGCCAGGCCATTGCCAGTAAGGACTAATAAAAGCAGAACTGCTATAAAGTATATTAAAAGACAAAAAAGGGTACATTATCTAATGTTAAGTCTCATAATTCCCACAAAAGGCAGGAAGTTGAGGCCATAACTCTGGGCTTAAACATCTTCTGCTGCTTTGTAATAAAACACAGACCAGCTAGGGGAAAATGCATATTAATCTACCAGTATTTCTTTCCTGTTTATTAATGCCTGTTTGCAAGGGGTTCTGATCCAACTGACTTGGAATGAAGACCAACACAGAGCAGGTTCTCCTGGCCACATCGCGAGAGGAGTGCAAGATGCCATTTCACTGGAAAAAAATGAAAAAGGTCGCCACACCAGCTCTAGGATTCAGGGTAGCTTACAATCCAGTAACACTTTGTGCCATAATACAGCGGGACCAGAATGAAGATGGAGGCACTGGTGGTGGGCGCTCGTGCGAGCGAGGGGGAGTGTGTCTGGGGATTCCCACCATAGCTTCCTCCCTCGCTATTCAGGGCTGCAGGTATGAGAGCCCACTGCCCCAGCACGGGATTGCCATACCTTTCTCTACAAAGCATTCCCCTTAAAATGCTTCCAGAAGCATTGGTAGCTGCGCTCCCTCTCAACAGAAGTGAGCCACGAACCATTTCCCCAGCAGCTCCCTGGCATCTCTTGTGCCAAATTCAGCTTGAGTCCTGACTGCCAAAAACTCCAAGCAACTGAGGCCAACGGATCTTGACCTCTGAGCCTTCCCACGCGACCCACAACAACTTTGGGGACAGCCAAAGGTGCCCTCCGTGTTGAACCAGCAGCACCACCTGCCTCAGGCAGCAAGGAGACGTCCTCTGCCGGTTACCCTCCCGTGGAGCAGTTCCTTCATTTGAGGACTTGTCAAAACGGAAGGCTGGCCATCTTTGGGCCATGTTTTAAGATATATTTACGCATTTTCTGCACCTGCTTTCCATCCCAAGTTGATTATGCACTCTGGCTCTTTTATTAGCTGAGGTTTAGGCTGACGGTCCGGAGTGAGAATCCATCTCTTCATTCATGTGGGCCTAGTGGATCCCCGCCCCACAAACGGCGACCCCATGCACTTGATTGAATAGAGCAGCAGTCTCTCCTGCTTGAGATGGCTGGGCTTCGAGGCTCGCCAGGGTAGATAGCGAAATGCGGAAAACACGCTCAAAACACCGGGCGACACCCAGCTCGAGTCAGGTGCCCGGAGCGATGCCCTCGCACTGGCGGCACCAACCAAGCATCCCTTGGACAAGCAACCCGTTCGGGTCTTTCCATCGCCCATCCCAGTTTGTTTTGAGAAATTCCCGTGCCTAATCCACTCCACAAAATATGCAAGTCACATTCCTTGCATCTGTCTCTGGGGCATCTCTTTGGATCACTTTCCAATTTAGCTGTCATTCACCAAGCAAGAGAGCCAGGGCGTTCATCTTCCAGCCCCCTTCAGCACTATCCAGCGTTTCAGTAACTGCTTTGGAAAATATTTAATTTAGCAAAATGAGATCTACAGCTTGTTGAGCGGATCATTCGACTCTTCTTAGGGAAGCCTTTCACATATGTTATCTACATATTCCTTAGAACAATCCATCAGATGAGTGGGATGTTGTAGCTATTTTATGGATCTGTACCCTGCTTTTGTAGAGTAAATCACAAGAAATGTACAATGGCTTACAATTATGAGTGGGAAGAAAGAAAGAAAGAAAGAAAGAAAGAAAGAAAGAAAGAAAGAAAGAAGCCTTAACATATAGAAGTTATCAAACAATAAGAAACCAGAAAGCTGCAGCAAGCAAGGGAACAAATTACCTACACATTGGAGATGGAAAGTAGAAAATGAGAAAAATGGGTACCTTAAGGCCAACTAGTCTATTTAGGGTGCAGATGAAATTTTTTTCCTGCTCACACACTTTCAGGCACTTCCCCAGATGAGCCTTCCCTGCACCTTCTGTCCCATGATAAGGAACACATAAATCAAAGACTTTTTCAGGATTTTTTGCTAAGCAATTACAATTCCACCAACCTGTCCCTTTTCTCAGTAAACAGACACTGGCTGGGTTCAGACAACACGCTAACCCATACCAAGGGTAGAATATGGCTTGAGTATCAGCTGTTGCCAAAATGTGGGTTATCGTGTTGTCTGAACCCAGCTGCTATAAGAAGCCATGGCTTGTTAACCAGAACAGCCCATAAAGAGAATCCATGGTTTGATATTGGTTTACAGCCATCGATTGTACACCATCATTTCTTATCTCAAGCTAGTTTGTTACCTTGCCAAACCCACAGTGCAACGAGTACTCTCAGTTGAACCAGAACCCATACACACACCCTGTGTGCGGGTTGTCGTGTTTTCCAAACCCCTTCTCTCTCGTGCTTCCAGTTCTTTGCTGTTCTTTAACCTTTCCCTTTTCTTTTGCCCCAAGGGTCTGCTGCTAGGTGCACTCTCTCGCTCTCTTCCACACACACCACAGCACACACACAATGGAGGGATGCTTAATTTTTCAGTCTTAACTCTGCCACACGGAACTTCTGGTTTTCCTTCCTGCATCCCAGACTCTTCTTCTTGATTATGATCACATTCAAACTTTAGGCTAAATCACAAGTTAGCGAGGTGAGTTAGTGACCCTCTGCCATCCAATCCTGTCCTGAATACACTGACTTTCTCCTTTCAGGACCTTAATGCTGTCAGGCCATGTCATCTGAAGGGCCACC
Source organism: Varanus komodoensis (assembly GCF_004798865.1). Lineage (NCBI taxonomy): Eukaryota > Metazoa > Chordata > Lepidosauria > Squamata > Varanidae > Varanus > Varanus komodoensis. The sequence goes on from NW_025336455.1 coordinate 1,222,116, forward strand.
CGCACCCCCACAGGCCTGTTCAGACCTTAAGCTAGGTGTCACGGGGCCCGTTCCCCTGCCCCACACCTTGAGCACCCTGTCCCCAGGAAGACAGGTGAAGCCGCAGGGCCGCAAGCGTGATTTTTTCAAAAGCCCCATTTATCCCACTCTGCACTTGCTGCTTAAAAGCACCCGCTGCTGCGTGTGTTTCCTTGCCATTCATGCGTGAGCATTTTTGAAATATCATAAACTGTCTTGTTAGAGCAGTGCACACGGAAAGGCAGGATGCGACCCTCTCCATTGAACAGATGGCCTGCGGTCGCACCCTTTGGCCGAGGGCAGCCTTCAAGTTGCAGTCCCTTGACTCGGACAGCACTCTGGCCCGGAGCACGGAGTGGCTCGCATGCCACAGCTCCGGTCTTAAGGAGGTGGCGGTGACAGAAATGTGCTCGCTGGATGTTTTCCTTAAGTTTTGCCTCCAGCTCCGCACCTCTGCCCCACTCGGGGAGTTAAGAGCACTCCTCGGTCCAGCAATAGTTAAGCGCTTCACCCTGACACACCGAGGATGGAAATCCCAGAAATCCCATGCACTGATCTTCCGCATTTGTCATGCTTTTGAATGGGGTATGCAAATCATCCCAATTACATGCCACTAAAATATGCAGACTAGCTGCAAGCCACCCAGCTCATTTCAGCTCTCCAGTGGGGCCCTCAGCATGGAAAGCGAGTCACTGCTGCCAGAATCCTCAGACACAGACCTCTCCACGGACATTTACATATACGCCAGAAAAATGGGGAGCCCGCAAAATGACTGCAAAAATCAATGGCTGCACACACACACTTTCTGCAGCCCCTCATTCTGCAGCCACGCACCCTCTGCCCTGAATGCCCATCCTTTCCGCTGGCCATTCTTCCCATGCAGTCATCTCTAAAATTCATCCCTCAATCAGCTTTTCTCTAAGCAAAGCTGCCAGTCCTTGATCTCTTCCCACAGCCTCAGCCTGAACACATTTTAGAAGACTCGTACAGGCCCTAAGGACAGAGCTAATTATTTTTGTTTGTTTAAATCCTTTCAACTGACATGCATTGGCCAATGTTTTCCTTACCGACCCTGAGCTTCTGAAACATGGTGGGGAAAAGGACCATGCGGAACATCAGGAGGAGCTCTGGTCTTGCAGAGGAGGGTGTTTGAGCTTACTGACACTGTCAGGCAATGCCGTGAGCCGGGGCTGCATAGCAGTCGGAGCCCAGGACGAGCGCCCTGGAGCCAAGGATGCCCCTCTCCACTTGGCCAAGACCCTGGACCAGTCGCCTAGCATACCTCACACTAGGGGGAAGGAGGAGGGTTGGGGGAGCCACGGGCTCCTTGCCGCAAAGGAAATGGTGAGCTGGAAATATAATAAAGGCACAAATCTGAAGGTTACTCTTGCCAAGAATCCGGAAGTGAAGCCCATCCCTCGTGCTCCCTTCCTGTCCCCATTCAGAGCAGCTACACGCCTCCGTGGCAGCTCTCCGTGTCCTGACCTCAGAAATTTGCTCCTTTAAGAGGGAGCTGAGCCTCCAGCTTGCTCCCTCCACCCAGTGCCCCTCCGCCTTCAACAGCTCTAGTTGCAGTTCATCAGTCAGGAATCCAATCAAGCGCGCGCGCGCTCTCTCTCTCTCTCTCTCTCTCTCTCTCTCTCTCTCTCTCTCTCTC
>NW_025336455.1:1223890-1364310 GCF_004798865.1 Varanus komodoensis
CTCTCTCTCTCTCTCTCTCTCTCTCTCTCTCTCTCTCTCTCTCTCTCGCTTTTTACATTGCATTGTGGGGGAGTGGGACCACCGGGGTTTCATCAGTGGCACAGGAAGCATGTGGGCTTCTCTGAGCTCCATCTTAAGAAATCCATCAGGGCCGAACCCTCGTGAGATAATGTGAACCAGTGTCCATGATTTGGCTCTTTGGGTGGCAAACAGATGGGAGCAGCGTCTGCACTGGCATTCCCCAAACTGGTGCTTGCCAGGTATGTTGGATTACAGTTCCCATCATCCCCAAAGGATCTCCAGCACATCCGGGGGGCAGCAGGTTGGCGCAGGCTGGTCTGTATTGGCTCAACTGGCTCTTGCCATTCGGGAGAGAATGGAATGCAGGGGACGTGCCCTGAAAGGTCAGGCTGAGCTCCCCGGTTTTCTGAACAGTGGATGCAGCAGAGCAGACGGATGGCCGGAGTGCAGCCGGCCCCAGGGTGCGTCCGTGTCGGAGTCACAGTGGCGCTATCGCCGCGCTCACCCACTCGGAAAAGCGCAGGGAGCCGTGCATGGGTGGCATGTGGGACGCCGCGAGGGAGCAGGCCTGGAAGCACGCATCTTATGAGCCGCCCTCCCCCCGGGGTGTTGCCAGGGGTCCCTGGCTGGGTTGCCTTCTGAACCCAAGTCAGTCCCCAGGGCTGTCTCTGGTCCTGTTTCCCTCCTCTGAGGAGCCCCTTTTGCGAGAGCCAAAGCAGCGTGCAAAGCCCAGACCTCCAGGGGCCCGAACACAACACTCCTGTCCACGTTTGAGCAGCCTGGTGCAAAGAGTCCCCGCAGTTGTGGCCGCTTGAGCTGCTCCTGCAGGTGAAACGCTCATGTTCTCCACATGCCAATCCTGCCCTGCTTGGTGTGCCAGGGACCACCTTGGCTGGTACCGGGAGGACGCCGGGGCACGAGGCCTGAATCCAGCTTGCTCTGCTCTGTCCCGCCGCCCAACGGCTTCCTCCCACTGAGAGGAATGTCCGAGCCCCACTTCGTCCAAAAACTGCGCATGCTCTTTTGACACCGCTCTGTGCGTGGAATCAGTGACCCCCATCTTTCTCCTCCATCCTCTTCGGCATTGATAGGAACGGCATGTTGGAGTCGTGGCGTTGCGGTGCCTCTTCCCCAGAAGCCGCAGGTGAGGTGGCACTGGATTGCTTCCGCCCCTTCCTTTCCCAAGCGGCATATCAGGCAGGCAGACTTTTCCCATCGTTGGCCCTCGGCTCACTGGAACTCGGCAGAGTTGTGCTTTCTTTGGTGCTTTTCTTTGCCAGTTGGTCTCCTTTTTGCTGGCACCGTCCCAATTCCATTTTAAGCTCCCTCAGGGGAATTAGGGGTGTGAGTTGTGTAATTTGCTTTCTGAAATGTTGATACCGCATTGCTTAAAATGTCAGTTTGTCTTATGCTGTGATGGCGTAGCTGGACTATTTCCGTCCCTCCCATGGCAAGCCAGACACTGGCAGTGGAAGGAACTGAACGGAGACGGTGGCGTCCTCCTCCTCCTCTCAAGTTTTAATTTGTGCTTTTATTGAGGCAGCTGAAGCAATAATGTGAAAATTGAGTATGAGATGCATATTTACTTCATTAAAGTTAAATATTTTGTTACTGCAAAACCCATTATGAAATTGCTGAAGGTATTAAAATAAGTTTTCATTATTATTCTAATAACTTTGATTTTTTCCCCTGTTCAAGCAAGATTTAGCCAAGGCAAGGAAGGTGGTGGAGTCCTGGGCTGCAGTTCAGGGCTCAAAGGCGAGCGAAGGATGTGGGAGGAACACTCCCCCCTTCAGGGTTTGGGGTACCCCCCCCCGGCAGTGGTTCTGGGGATCGTGAGGTGAACCTGGCTGGATTAGGTGAAATCCTGGAGGACCCATGGAGCCAGAATGAGTGCTGCCACCTCTTACATCTGCTGCAGAATATATGAATCCTGGCTGTGGCCGGACTTGGACTACTCAGTTCTGGTCGCCTTGCCTGAAATAGGACATTATTGTGCTGGGAAAAGTACAGAGGCGAGTGAAAAGGCAAGCAAAGGGAGACACGGAGAGGTGCTTAAAATAACACCTGGTGTGAAGAAAGTTGCGAAGGAGACTTGTTTCTTCCTCTTCCATAATGCTGGAACGTGGAAGGGTCACCCCATGAAGCTGATTTTGGGGGGGGGGGGGTTTAAGACAGACGAGAGGAAGCACTTCTTCATCGTACGGTGAAATGATGGGATTTGCTGCCACAGAAAGTGGTGCTGACTGCCAATCCAGACGGCTTTAAAAATGATTGGACAGGTTCATGGAAGTAGAGATGGTCAGTGGCCACCAGCCTTGCTGGCCACGGCTCCCTCCTTCCCCAGAGGAGGCCTGCCTGCCTGTACCAGGATCTGAGGAGCTGGGCAGGCGGAGGCCCGGCACCCATCCTGCTGGCTGGCCGCCACGTGTGCGGAGTGCTGGGCTGGCTGGACCTTGGGCCTGATTCAGATGGGGCCTTACATGTTCTTGCATTTTGAAAGGGGCACCTCTCCTTTGCACCAACCTGCTGCTCATGGTGTGTAACAGCAGCCCGCTCCCAACCTGCACATTTCTGTAATTTTGTCCGTGCATAGCAAGTGGCATAAGCAACCATGGTGGCCGGGAGAGGGATGCCTGGCACCACCGCGAGCAGCCACTGGCACGTGGAGCAGGGCCGTCTGCCACTCTCTGCAAGGCCCTCCTCCCCGTGTCCTTTGCAGGTGGGTGGCGGCAGTGGGACTGGTGCCTGCTCTCCCTGAACTACTCCTGAGAGTCCCCTGGGCTGCGAAGAAATCAAATCTAAAGTCTTTAGAAGGCAAGAGAATGAGAATGAAGCCCAAATCCTTTGGCCACCTAATGAGAAGGAAGGACTCCTGGGAACGATGGACGGCAAAAGGAGAAGGGGGCGGCAGAGGATGAGGGGGCTGGAGGGGGTCACTGGGGAGGTGGCTGTGGGGCTGGGTGGACTCTGGGGGCTGGTGGAGGACGGGAAGGCCTGGAGGAGTGTTGTCCAGGGGGTCGCGATGGGTCAGACACCACTTCGTGACTAAACAAAGCAAACCAAAAAACCAGCGCCCTGAACTGCTGCTTGCTGTCGGCTCTGCTTTTGTTGCTGCTGTTCATGGCTTGCAGTTTTAAAGTTACTCTGCTCCTCGCAGGGTGCAGGGCTTGCTAAAAGCAGCCTAGCAGTTAAGAGCGACTTGACTGCCTGGGTGCGTATCCCAGGATCCTGGCTGGGGAACCGCAGCGCAAGCAGAGGGTCCTAGCCCTCCTTCCGCTGCAAAGAGAAGAAGCTGAACATAAAGGGTGCTGGAGGATTAGGGGGTGCAGTGAGAGGCGGCAGGGAGAGGGAGGGGAGAGAATTTATGCAGAAGGCAGGCATAAGCATTTTGATACTGAGCTCTGCTCAAAAGTGTCACAGTCTCTGGAGAGACAGAAAGAATCTTCTGCCCGTGGGACATTTCAGGCTAGGCTTGTCAAAATAGGCTGCGAACCAGACTCACAGTCCCACGCTCTCCAAGGAATGGACATCTGCTGGAGCTGCTGTGCTTATTCTGAACCGAGGCGGCTTGTACAGGAAGGGAGGTGCTTGTCGGTTTTCTCTTCAGCACACCTGGAACCTTGTAGGTCACGAGGCTTTGCAGGAGCAAAAAGCATCTGCTCGTCTTGCTGGGCCTCGCTGGGTCTGCGCAGCTAAAAGTGCATTTGTAAGTTGACACTTGGCGGCGAGACCTGACATTCCTCGTGGGCTCATCTTGATTAAAGATCTTCTAGCTGATTAAATATCTGGCTTTTAACTGGTTGATAAACCAATTGCATTTATGTCTTGTGACACCTCAGTGGAGATGCCTTTGAGAGGATGCTGAACAAAGGTGACAGTTTCTCCCAGTATGAGGTGTTCAATTGAAAAGACACACACACACACAAACACACGGTTTATTGTTCAGAAAGGGGGAAAGGGATTATTCTGATCCACCAGGCTCTTGGCTTTCTCAGCCTGGGAATTGAACGGGCGATTTCTGAAATGGCTAAACCAACCACAGCTGTCAGAGCTGCTCTTCCAGCTTGCTGTTGTCTTTCAGCTAAATTCACCAGCTTAATGTCAGACAATCAAGAAATGTGTATATCTTGTTCACCATATCCTAGCAGCATATTCCGTTATGGGTAGGGATGCTAGTTTTGGTTTTATTAACAACAATTTAATGGCTCTCCATAACTCTCGGGCAACTTAACAGCATGCATTCCACAAAACAGCCACAACAACAACTTCACAACAATCCCAGGTTTTAAAATAGGCGCGGGCTACACAGATTAGTTCACCAGCCTCCATGTGGTGCTGGAAGGAGCACAAAGATGGCGGCAGGGTCGCCTCCTCAGGGCTGTTCTTCCATAAGCGAGGCTGGGGAGGTCGTCTCCTTGGTGGCTGCCCTGCCTCACCTCACAAGGTGTGCTCTTTGGAGCAGAGCCTCTGAAAACCTTAAGACTTGCCTGGGTGCGTACAAGGGAAGCCCATCTTTTAAGTGGAGAGAGCACATGCTATCCAGACAAGTTCACCAATTCCTCAGTGTGACTCTGTGTCAGCAAAATGGGCACATTGAAAAATGCACACATTAAGACAGTCGCAACTTTAAAAATGTACTATTTGAATCCCACATTTCCAAAGGCCCGCTTTTCTTAATGTGTGCATCTTAAAGTTTGGCTCATTTTAAAAGTGTGCACTCTTAGAAATGCAGAGCTCTAAAGTGTACATCACTTTAGACAATGGGGCGAACAGCATGTCCTCCCCCCGCTTATTTGAACAAACCAGAAGAAAACGTTACAAGCAAGAATAGGGAGCAAACGGAACTGAGCTTTGAAGGAAAGCTCAGAGTATTTCTGCAAGCTTGAGCATCCATGGCTGTCCCATCTGTAATCTGAACAGCTGATCCAGAAAGATTCTGTGGGTGTTGAAATTCATAGAGAGACCCAGGCGAATCAGCTGGGAATTTTCCTAATTTAGCCCCACATACTTTGGTTCATGGGAGGGCGCTTCAGGAGTGACTTGCCGTTCCTGGGGAACGCTGCCTAAAATTTCTGGTTAAGATGCTTCCTACCCAGCAGGGCTTCCATCCGGGAGTGGGGAGACCCTGAGTAGCCTCATGTACCATTTGCCAAGTCAATTTTAAAAACTGGAAGAATTCCAGCCTTGGTTCCTGATGCAGCACAAAGAGCTGCTATTAAAGGCAGATGGAGGGAATGGACAGGTCTTTGCCGTGCCTCCAGGGGCCGTCTCCATCCTCGCCACGGTGAGCTGCGTGTGATGACGCAGCTTTTGGCAAGGTGCGGTGCTGGAGTGGCGGCCGCCATTCTGCAAGCGCCATTTTCGTCCTTGACTGACTGGCTGGAGGCTATTTTTGGTGTGGGGATTTGACCAAAACAAACTCGAGCTTTCCGCCGTCGCAGCCTGAGAAATGTCTCATATGGGAATTGGGCAGATCTGTGGCTCTGTGATTCTTGTGCATTTGTCTTTAGAATCACGCCACTTCTCTATAGAATAAACTCCTAAGTGGCTTACAAAAAAAGTTCATAAAAACAGCCAAACATGCCAAAATCAATTTCATATAATAAGAGCAGGAACGGACTGTAATGGCTCATCATCAGTGGAAGGCTGGGGGGACTTATCCCACCCCGAAAGCTGGATGGAATGAAACAGCGGTTCTGAGCAGCTCACTCAAAGCTGGGGGGTGGGGGTATTCAGCCACCCCAAGTGTTAAATGAAGCAGCTAAACAGGGTCCCGGGGAGGATGTTGTCCGGCACCCTGCATTGCAGACCCTGTACAGATTGGGGGGGGGGGGCAGGCTGGATGATCTTTGGAGCCCCTTCCCTCTCTCTGATTCTGTAAACAACCCAGTCCCAAGCTTTTGCCTTGGGGGAAGGAATGTGGCAAGGAGGCCTTGGGGTTGTGCAGAGAGACTCCGGGACAAAATCCCCCTCCAAAACACAACCAGTAGTCATTTGCCGGGCGTCCTGAACCAAGCCAAGGGATGCGCCACATCACAGCCAAGCTGAAAAGGGTGAGGACAGTGCTCAGGGCCTGCGCTCCCCCCCCCCCCCACACACACACACAAAGGAGTTACAACACAGCTCTGTGTTACTGACACTTCGCTATTGCAAGGGAAAACTGGAATCCTGGTGCAGAGGTTCAGCACGGGGAGGGGGTAGACCTATTAAATCACAGAGGGATTTATGAGCAGGAGGGCTGGATCTCGGGGTCCCCGTTAGCCAGCAACTGCTGAGGGTGCGTGATTCCGGCATGCCATGCATCACGCGGACGTGGCGATCTATATTTCGCCGAGGCGGCAGCCCAAGCGCCGCACCAAGCGCGGAGGTGGGAAGATGCAGGAGAGCGGGCGAAGCAGAGGGGAAGCATTTGTGGGTGGGGGGGCCTGTGCTGGGCCCAGGGAGAGCTTGGCTGGATGCCGGGGCCAGCCCCCCGCCCCGCCCCACACCCCGGCACGGCCTTAGGAAGTTGCCTCCCCAAATCTCCCACAGCTCTCGTGGCCCAGGCAAAAACTAGAGGCAGGTTTGCCCTCCGTGGGGTTTGCTTTCCATGTCCCCCTCCTGGGGGCTCCCCCCTCAGACTCTGCTCTGAAAGGGCACTGAAATGGGGCTGATGCCGCTGACAGTCTCTCCCCAGCACCCCCACTCCCCAGTTCCTTTGATAAGGAAGCGAGAAGTAAACAGAAACCTTGTGTTTAAGCAGATAACTTAGAAATCCTTTTCCATCACATTAGGAAAATGCTCATGTCATGGATTCTGCAAAAAGGCTGGTTTTTAGGACTTTTTTGGTGTAATTTAATATATATATCTTTTGTCTGTGTTAAATTTTGTTTTAATAATCTTGACATGTTTTGTAAAGGTTTAGGAATAAGATTTTTTTTTGAAGGGATGTTAAAACCATTCTCCAACACTGACATCTCATTAAAGTGAAATTTGTCTGCTGGGACTGGAAATGTTACAGACAAGGAGAAAACAGTGGCTGTGGGGTTTTTTTAAAGTTTTTTTTCCCCTATAGGAAGTACTTTTTAATCTTTTTAATGATGATGGTGTGAGACACGCAACCTTGCTTTGTTTCTGAGAAGTCCTGACATCCGGCCTAACATAATCCATTTTCTCTTAGCTAGTCATTGGAGACTTCTTAATAATAAAAATAATAATAATAAAAATATTGTAGCTGTTCTCTCGGCAAAGCTGTGGATTAATCTCTCAAGTGCTCAGTGCGCTCTCCTCCTCCCTGCTGGAATGAAAGACACTTTATACTGCTCAATCTCCTTTTTCAGCTGGAGCTGACATCTGGGTGCTCGGCTTGACTTACTTAATGGGCGGCCGAGCCCCGGCTTCCGTAGGAAGCAGGAGTGGGATCTTCGAGCCGCTTCGCCTTTGTTCCTCTGATGGATCTGCTCTCTGCTGACACGTCCCTGCCCCAGCTCCCCGCCTCCCCTCTGATAGCGTGGAGGCACCCCACCACCACGACGGCTGCGGCCCCCAGGGCCCGGCCGTCAGTGGCGGGAGGCAGCTTTCGACCTCACACCGCTCGCCGTGGGCGAGCTGCGGTTGCAGGTGGTGGAGCCCTTCGAAGTAGGTGGCTTGGAGAACGGCTGCTCCCCCCTCCCCCTCGACCCGCTAGCCTGAGGACGTGCAATTTCTTTTCCTGATTACAGGAATTTCCTGATTCCTGATTCTTTTCCTGTGGATGGACAGGACGGATGCTCTCACGTCCGTGCGGGAGGCCGAAAACCACTGCCATGGCCACCAGTCAGGGGAACTGACTCCCTGCCCTTCGTGTGTTGGCAGGAGTGGTGCGAATCTTTGCCCTTGGGTCTTCCTAGGTCCAGGCATTCCCCTCCGGGGACGCACAAGAAGTCTCTGGAGCCCTGTGTCTCGGGCTGCAATACCCAGATCATGCCCAGCCGCAGCTTCCAGCATCAATGTCCAAACGACCCCAATGCCGCAGATTTTCGGTGTTTTCTCCGGCCCCCTTCTCCTCCCATTATCTGCCCTGCGTGTGTGCTGGGTTTTGGGATTGTTCCTCTTCTTGCACGCTTTAAGGTGGTAAGCACGGCTACGCAGCCCGAAGGCCCAGTGGGGGGATCCCAGCCCTTCCCTCCGTGGAGCTTATTTCAGCGCTGCCCTCAGAGCGGCTCCCCATAACCATTGGCTTGTCCAAATGCATCCTTTGGGGTGGGGGAGAGCGTGCCGTATAAAATCTAGCAATGAACTGAGCAAGGCAGAAACAACTCGGTCAGCACAGAATAGATTGACTGTTACAGAGAAACATCCTGGGCCAGCTTTCTTCAGTTTGGTGGCCTCCAGATGAGTTGGGCTGGACCCCCCGCTGCACACAGTGGTCGGGAACGATGGGCACTGCAGTCCAGCTCATTGGGCGGGTGCCAGGTTGGGGAAGCTTGGGCTAGACCTTGGGTGTAAGTTGGATTTTGCCCTGGCTGGTTCGTCAGTGAACCCTCACGGCAGCACTAGTCTGGCGGCATTCCAAGTGTGCGTGAAGTCCGGAGGGATCAGGGCCATCTCTCCAGGCTAGCGGCTCACAGCTGGCTAGCTCACCTCTCCTCCGAGGGAGGCTGACTGCACCATGGGGAAAGGGTGGGGTGCAGCAGTTGTCCCCAGTCCTGTCTGGGGTTCCTGCCCTTGGTGCTCACCCCGTTTCTGTCGGGGCGCGACTGCACTTTTCAGGTACCCAAAGGCATATCACTCAGGGCTGTTATCGGAGACCGTCGGGCGCAAGAAACGGGCCTCCGTCCCAGAGAGGCAGAGGACATACTCCGTGCTGCTCCTAGAAGAAAGGAAGCGACCGAGGCAACGTGGGGCGTTGGCTGTGCGTGAGAGTGGGCCTTGGCCGCACTTGCTGCCCTAGATGCAGCCCTCCGAGGAGGCTATGGGGGGATTTAGGTTCTTCGCCCTCCAGGGAGCAGCTACTGTAATTGAGCTCTACTTTGGAGGAACTAATGAAAACAAAATAAAACCAGGACTCAGGGGTTAACAACCATCTTTAAATGCAGATGAAAATACTTAAGAATAATGGGATTTTCTTTTTTTAATTTTGGTTAATGGAGTAGTAGATTTTTGAATTGATCCTATTAAAAATAAAACTGTCACTTCCAAACCTGGGGAAGCAATTATGGGTTATTTAGTTGACAGGGTATTTGGTGTTAATCTTGGGCCACTCCTCCTCTGTACTCCCCCCTCCCCATTAGGTGCTGGAGGGGGCGCAGGAAGCCCTCCTCGGGCTTCCTTTGGGGGAGTGAAGCGCCTCACCCGCCCAGTTGCACCGTAAAACTTCGGCAGCTGCCTCGGTCAGACCCTTCCCCGCCTCGCGCAGCAGCAGTGGCTCCGCATGGCCGCGTTCCTGTGTCCTGCCCAGAGGTGCTGTGGCCTGGGATGGAGGGTCTTTGCGTGCAAAGCAGAGTCTCTGCCTTGGCGCCGCGGACCCCTCCCAAAAACGTGACTTGCCTGCCTCTCTGCTGCGTGATGGCAAGCGGGAGGAATAGCTTGCTGGGGCCGGAACAACGGACATACCTGTTGGCCCCTCCTGCCCAGTGTTGGCGTGCCCCCCGTGCAGAGTGAAAAGTCCAGCAGAAGATGGAGAATGGCGGAAGCCGCTTTGCGTTCATTTCGAAAAGAAAAAAAAGCGAGCTAGCTACGAATCAGGTTGATAAAGGCATATAACTCCCAACAGGTGAGCTCAGCTGCCAACCACACGTTGGCGCATGTACAAAATGGACAGATACGCAACATGTGCTTCAGGAATCGGTATTCTGGCAAATGCGAACCATTTGCAAAGTAGTTGGAAAGGCCATCAGCGAATCTGTACTTCTTTAACCTAACAATTGTGCAGACTCCATACAGGTGAGTAGGGAGGGGTGAACATGTGAAGTCCATTGCCTTTGAAGTTCTCCTGGTGGCTTTGTTGTCCCGCTCCAGCTTCCCAAACAGGAGGCTCTTTCTCCCCGACTCCCCATGAAAACCCTGCATTTCTACCCCAGATGTGCACTTTTCCCCCCAAAGGCCAATGGGAACATCAGACCCCCCACTCACGTGGCTTGACCCCCTTCCCAGCGGGACGCGCCTCTCCAACTCCCTCCGGGGGAGCTTCTTCTCGGTGCAGACCCCACCCCCTCGCTGGCAGGCGCGCACCGTATTTCACTGTGAGCTGCAGGCGTCCCCAATGAATGGAAGGCGAAGAAGTGAACAAGCCAGGAAGGGCTTCTGGCGGGTGCTCTGTGGGACCAGCAACAGGGCTGGGGGGAGGCGGAGGCCAGGCATGGGGGGCTCAGTGCCCCTCGCCTCTCCTGATCCTTGAGCGGGGGTGAGAAGGGAGCAAAGCCAAGTGCCCGTCTTTCATGGAGCCCTGTGCGAGGGCCGGAGGGCTCCGGCACGGGGCTGGCCCTCTGCTCTCACGTGGTTATCCGGAAGATTGCGACCGAATGGGGCTGTTCAGTCCTTGCCAGGAACGGCCCGTGTTTGTTGGCCCCCACGGAGCCCCTCGGGCACGTGGAGTAGAAGCCACGCACTTGGCGTGCCTCGCCTCCCTGTCCATGGCCTGGAAGAGGCGACTCCTTGCCACGGCAGCGCTGCGGCCAGGCTTCTTCCCGTCCGGGAGCGGTGGCCTCGGGCGGCGACTCCTGTCCTTCGCACTTGCGGAGGGCGCTGGGCTGGGGCCAGGTGCCCCCAGGCGGCCAGGGAAGTCGCGCCCATGCTGCCTCAGTGCCCTTTCCTGGGGGGCGGTGCCTGGCCTGCCACCCTCTTGGGAGCAGCTGCTCATCCCCGCAGATCAAACGCAGCCGCACGGCCTCTTTGAAGCCTGCGAACTGCCCCAGAAGCCCTTGCTGCTACCAGGAAAAGACGTGCATTTTGCTCCCTCGGCTCTCACGGCGGGACAGTGTCTAAAAGCCCCTGCATCTGGCGCCTGTCATTCGTTTGCGACACCAGCAATGCTGTTCGCAGAGAAATAAGGCAATTTGGTAAGGCTGGCATTCCTTTATCTTCCGCTCCCCATCAACTTAGCCTGGCGGCTTGCCTGTCACGCCCATCCAGACACAGTTGTCGTGTTCTTTCCACATTGACTCATGGTCCGTGTCCCAGATGTATAGGGAAATATAGCTTAATTTGAATGAATGTTCGTCCTTCCTCAGAGATCTTTCGCAGCTGTCGGTGCAGCTTTGGCTCAACTTTGTCTTCAGCTTTTTACATTTATAAATGGTCATTTCACAGGACTTCATCCTCTTGTCAGCTCTTCCATCAGGTTCTTAATGACACACTTTCCTGAAACCACCAGAATCTGTGACGGTGTTTATTTGTACAGCAGAGAGGATGCCTACTTTTTTTCTTTTTTAAAGAAAAGTTTCCAGAGGTTTCTACAAGTTTATTTCAGTGGCTAAGCTTTGACTAGCTTGAGTTTTTTAAACCATTTTGAAAAAGAGAGTCAAAAATTGGTGAGGGGACTTCCTGTTGTTGTTAACGCGTCATCAAGTTGTCTCTTATGAAGGGATGCCTTCTGTGGTGTCCTGACCTTGACAGCCCTGCTCAGCCCATGCAAATGGGGCGGGGAGACAGTGGGGAGCGGGGGTTGCATTGATAGCCTGCTTTTCCCCTCTTGCGAGGAACCCAGGCAGCTTGCAAGGTCCCCCGTCCCTGCAGTTTATCTCCATGGCAGCTTTGTGAGGTAGGTTAGCCTAAGAGTCAGTGACCGGCCAAAATCACCCGGTCAGCTTCAGGGCCAAGGGGGCACTCCTGTGGCCCACTCTAAGACACGAGACCTTTTAAAACCCGTCGGCCAGCCGCTGAAAAGCCCCTGTCCAAACCATGTTCCTGGGAGCCCTCCGAGGCCATGGAAGGGAGGGGAATCCATGAAATCCTCCCACTGGAATGCAAGCCCTCCTGCCCCTTGGAGCCGTGCCAGCGCCTTCAGCTGTGCCTCTCGATTATCCCCCTTCCAGCGACCCCCTGCCTCCCTCCGTTCCCACTCCTTGCCTTGGCCAGAGAGGGGCTGAGTTGGGGAAGGGAGCAGACACGAGATGCAGCGATTCCCTCTTCCCACCTGCCTTTGCATTGCCAGCGCCTCCCCAGGCCGAGAGCTTGGCATTCAAAGGACGTTTTGGGCAAGAACAACAAAAGAGTTGTGCTGGATCTGACCCAGCGCCCGTCCTGTCCACCCGTCTGTCCGCACGGCGGCCGGCCTGCTTTTGCTCCGGTGAGCCCACGAGCAGGGGAGGAGTGCCGCAGCACCCTGCCGCCCGTGTTCCCCAGCAGCTGGTGCAGGGAGGCATTCTGCCTCGATATCGCTGCCCCGAGCGGGCTGCCTGTGTCTGTGGGCGCAGGGGGCGTTGCGCACAAGCATGGGAAGGGGGGGGGGTGGCTTTGCGTGGCGAGCGGCCATGTGGTGCTCTCCGGAAGTGACCCCGGTCACTCCCGATCATCCGCCGCCTCCGGCTTGCTCGGGATGCTGCTCTCCAAGCCGCCCCTCCAACTGTTGGCAGCATCTGGGCTGCGTCTCGCGGAGCTGCCAGCGCGCCACCGATGACTGACAGGACGAGTCTCGCGGCTCCGTTAAAAGTACGAACCCGTTTCCCAGGGCAGGAAGGTCACTCGGCTTGGCAAATGTTTAGGCTTAATTTTAAATTGATTAATTCTTCCTTTCCAAGCTAAAACAAACACACCGTTCTTTTCCACTCCGAAGGATGGATCCACCTGTTTGTTCCTTGCGTGAGAAATATGTGCCTGGACGAGGCCCGGAAACGAGGCTCGCTCAGAGCAGGCCTCTGGGTGGAAGCTCCGTGCTTTTGGCATGGCTCCCACCCCATGCTGGCCTTTGGGGTTGGGGGAGAAACAAGGTTCAAAACAGAGGGAGGGGCTCAGGGCTCTCTAAAGCCGGAGCAGAAGGGGCAAGGCAGGAGAGTGGCAGAAGCCGTCCCACACATTTCTGGAGGACTTTATTTGCTGGTGGGGAGGGGACAGTTCAGAGAAGCCTTTCCATTTCTTTTCTAACATGATCCACAGGTACACACGTCCCTGTCAGTCTGAGGCTGCTCCACCTTTTTTCCCTTTTTAAACATATTCTGTCGCCATGTGAGTTCCCCGTCCATGGAACGGATCAGGGCCACACCTGCTTAGCTTCCGCACAGGCTCCCAGGCCGGCCAGCGGGCCCAGCTGATGCGTATTCCATCCCGGAGCCTGGTGCTTTGCAGAACAAAAGCACCGACAGCAATAGGTCTCTGCCCCCAAGGAGCTGCTTCCGTGCGTTTCAACAGGGTGGGCGGCAACAGAAAGGGAGAATGAGAAATAGCGATGAATGTGGCCCAGATCCGTACGTAGGCTCCCGTGACTTTGGAATCCGGGCTGGAAAACAGCTTCACAAAAACGGCTGGTTTTGAAGAGGGGTTTGCAGTTGGGGAGACGGGGGGGGGGTTGCTGCCATGTGGGTAACAGGGAGGGTGCCCTGCTTCTTCCGTGCAGAGTGGGAAGAGGTGTTTGAGGGAGCAACAGCCCCCTGCCGGGCCACCTGAAGGGACCAGGGTGCCTCCTGGCCCAGTGCCTCGTGCAGCGGGCGGCCTGGCACCGGGGGCGCTCGGGCAGCTCCGAGCCCGGCCTCTTCTGCCTGCAGGGGCCCCGGTGCCCTCGAGGCAAAGCCGCGTGGCCACAGCTCCTGGGCGTGAAGGGCGATCCGGCACGCCTGGCCTGCTGAGGCTGCGGGACAAGAATGACGGCGCGTTCCCCGGCTCAGCAGCTCTGGCTGTGCACGGACGGTCGGTCGAGCCGAACCTGGCTGGCCGCTTCCATCTGAGTTTGGCTACTGGCCTAGCGATGGTCAGCTGGTGCCGGGCCCCACTGAAGTCGGTCACCTCGGGATCGCAAGCGTTGCGAGAACATCTGTGGCACCTCGCCTCTGCCGCCTCTGCCCTTCTCGTGGCTGGCAGGAGAGCGGCTTTGCCGAGCCGACCGCCGGAGCAGCTGCCTCACGCAGCATCCGCTCGGCCTCTCCAGGGGGGGCAGCGGGGGGGGGGGTCCTGGAGGTCACAGCTGCTGAACCGGCAAAGGGCAAGCACCAGCCGCCCTGGCCTGCCTGGGAGGGGCATTAGAGCGGCGCTGGGTTTTTGTCGGCGGTCAGTGCAAAACGTGCAGCTCCATACATTCCAGAAGTTGCTCATGCTGGGGCGGCCTTGCTGGAAGCGAAGCCATGCTCCGGGGGCGGGGGGGGGGGGGCTTCCAAACGGGCCCTGCTTCAAAGCAAGGCATGTGTCCCTTCTGCCTTGCATTCAAGAAAGATCACCTGCTCTCATTGCTGCAGCGGATTTACTGATGAGCAGGGGGCGCCCCAGGTCTGTGCCTTGGGTAAAACGTTTGGGCTGGCTCACGGTGGAGCAGTGGCACATGTGGTTCTGATCCTGGCTTGCTTGTCCAACGCACGGGCCACCCTCCAGTAATGCCCTCGAGGGGGAGACGAGAAGCATCCCCTGCAGGCGGTGGCTGGGCAGATGTAGCCTTTGCTTGTCTTTGGAAGGTGTGGCGTGGTGCTCCAGGGTCCATCCCCGTGCAGCCCAAGGGGGTTGTGAGGATAAAACTGAGGAGGAGGAGGGCTGTGTCAGCCATCTTGAGCTCATTGGAAGGGAAAAAAGTGGAATATAAATGTAAGCCTGTAAGTAAATACGTCACACTTCCGGAGTGGTTCACTGATAGAGCAGATTGGGGACTGCAGACTTTTCTTCAAGCTTTGCTGGAGGCCTATGGGCTGGGCTTCCACAGGACGCATTTCTGTAGGGAGTGGGGACAAAGCCCTCGCAGGGTGTTGCCTTTGCTTGGATTTAGGGGCTCTGTGCAAACAAACCCATCAATCGAAGATGCTTCTGTTCCCCTCCACAGGGAGCGGTATCTCTCCTCCCTTGGATAGACAGTGCCCTCCAGTGGGTAGAGGCTGGACGTAGGGCTGCTGTTGGAGAAGCATGGCTCTGAGCTCTGCCTTTGGCCCCTGTAGCACATGTAGTAGTTCAGCACCCTAAAATCCTAATTGGCTGGATTCCCTGAAGCATCTGTGATGAGACTCACGTTGAAGTCTAGCAACTTTGATTGTCTGAAAGCCGCAAATGCACAAAGAGTGCAACTTGGAGAAACAGTTTCAGATGCGCTTTTTCTTCCCATCAGCCCCAGCCAACATGGCTAATGGCCACTTGGGCTGGGAATGGTGCGAGTTGTAGTCCAATCTGGAGGACACCAGGCTGGGGAAGGTTGTTTTTAGTGTTGATATTAATTGGAGACCGATCTTTTCTGCTCTGAAGGTGCCATGTTGGAGCTGTGCACTGAGATTGATTGCGGTCTATTCAAAATGCACACAATTTTTGTACTGAGGCTTTGGGATTCTGGTAGGCTCTACAGCCCAGCCTCTGCCTTCTCCTTCCCCAGCTTCTGTTGAGAAGGATGGGCACTCCTCTCATTTGATGGGTGGATTCACCACTGAGTTGGTCCTTCGCCTGTTCAGGCCTCCAGCTCCTGCAGCCGGTGGGGGCAGACCCCCTGCTGGCATTTGTGCCAGGTGCTGGCAAGGCCCATCTCCTGGCCTAGACTTGGGCAAGGGTCTGTAAGGGAAGAGCCCGTTCCTCCTGAAAATGAGAAACTGCTTTATGTGGAGTTGGAATCTTGTGCTAAATAGCTTGGTTTGCTCTTGCCTTCTCCAACCCAGCACCTTCTAGATTTGTTGGACTGCAAGCCCCATCATCGCTAGCTAGCATGGCTAATGGTTGGCTAGATGTGATGAGAACTGAAGTCAAACAAATCTGGAAGGCACTGGGTTGGAGAAAGCCAGTATATTCCAGCTGGCAGCGGTTCGCCAAGGATTTGGGGGAAAATGCGTTCCAAGCCTCGCTGCCCTAGGCTCACCCAGAGACTGGAACTGGGTCTTGGCCCAGGCAAAGCGTAGGCCTTCTCACGGAGCAACGGTGCTTCCCCGTTTCGGTGGTTTAATTCCCTTCACAAATTGTCCCCCTGCTTCTGTGATAAGACCTTGGTCAAGAGCTGCACCTCGCTTAGCTACCAGTGCTGATGCATGCTATTCTGCTGCTTGATGCCTGAAGAACACCCCCCCCCCCCGGCACCCCTCCCTCCCAGAGGAGGTTGCACCAGGCTTGATGGCCATGGAGGGCTGGGGGGCGGGGGCTGACTTGTCTGCAGCGCTGCCCTGTCTGCAGAATTTGGAGTGGGCATGAGGGCGGTCCAGCTGTCTCCTGGCCTCAGGAAGCACAGCCGTCCACACACCCTGTCAGCGGAGCGTGCCCGTCAAAGCCCAGAAAACCTGACTCCTCAGGAGTAGGGAGGTTGGCTGCCTTGAGTCTGGGCGGCACCTCCAAGACCTTGCCCCTGAAGCGCCCAGGTGAGGTCTGTCAGTTGCCAGAAAGAGAGCGATCCTCGGCCCAGTGCAGCTGCGCTGCTTGATTCTCCTCCCGCCCTCCCAGGCTGCCGGCCCCATCCCAGCGGACCTCTCGCTCCCGGGAGACGGTCTGCCTCGACCTGCTCCGTTGGGCTTGGTCCGGGCTTCACTTCGCAGCTCAGCTGTCGCACTGTGCCTGCGAGCAGGCTGCGTCGGCGCGTCGCCCTCAGCTTCTCCTTGAGGCCCGGTGTTTCCAGCTGCCCTGATCCTTGACAGGCACCACGATTCTCCTGTCCTTGGCTGACCCACAGCTCCCTCTTCGCCTCCTGGTCGGGGCCAGGGTGGGTAGGATGTTAGACGGGACCGAGAGTCCCGGCATGGCACTCCTCCCACAGCAGGTGGGGCTCTCCACCTTCCACAGTCCACAGCAACCCACTGCGAGCAAGCAGAGAACAGGCGCGAGGCAGCAGGCAACACGGAGGAGCTTGCCAGGGAAGACGTAGAAGCAAAGTGAGTCAGAAGGGGCCTCCTGGGCCATCTAGTCTGACCCGTGGCTCCAGCCGGTTCCGCTCTCATGCGTTGTCCCATCTTTGCTTGAGCACCCTCACTGATGGGGCCTCCACCCACTCCCTCGGAAGCCCATCCCATATCCTAGGAAGCAGCCCCTGACATCCACCCTGAAGCCTGGTACCTTGAGCTTTGCCCCTTGGAACGCATCCTGCCCTCCACTGCAGGGAAGAGAAGGTCCCGGCCCTCCTCCACGTGGCATCCCCTCACATGCCTACGAGCCACTAAAGACCATTCCCAGCTGTTCATGCAAGCAGGAAAAGAGTCCCCTGGAGCAGGAGCAGGAGCACCCCAGAATGATCCAGGAGGACGGAGCGGGACCACGTGGGGAGAGCCCTGCCGTGAGCTTGGCTCTGGTTATCCGGGGCGGGGGTCCATGCTGCAAGGAACGTCCAGGTCTTGCTTTAACCTTGGTGTTTAACAAGCCCCCTCCACTGCCCCCGCTCTCCCTGCCCCCACCCCCCGAAAGGGCACGCACATGCTCTGGTGTTGCTGAAGCTCAGCTTGCTTGGGCAGGTTTTTTGAAATTTTATTTTATGAGAAGAGTCGGTTACGACTCCCCAAGTGCTGTAAAAGTTAATGTGATAGTCTCCTTGCGCCTGTGCTCATTTTTATAATTTTTTATTTTATGAAACAGGACAGGGAACTTAGTGACTTATTACTATTCATTTCGTTTCAATGCAGTAAATATTGATTCAGTTGGGGGTTTTCAATTTAAACCACTCGGCGATTATATAAAATATTACTAGCCTCTGAAATTATGCTTACCGATCCCTTCGGCTGCTCATTAAGAAAGGAGTGCAATTTTTAGATCCCTCTGCTTTCATCATCCCTAATAAATGGGCCCAGCCACGGTTTTTGCACGCAAGGTGCTGCGAAGACACAGCTAGCGGGAGCTTGACAGCTCAGCTGCGGCTCTTAATTTGGCACCGCTTTCAAAGGTTTTATTTTTTATATATTTGGAGATATGTAGGCTTCTCTCTCAGACTCCCGTTCCCTGGCAGAGAGGCATGATAGGTACCTGGGATCCGTCGAGATGGCCTGCCACAGCCGAGTTGAAAGCCATAGCAGCCGGGCCCCCCGCCTCATCCGGGCCGGAGCTGAAGCCCCCTTTCGCAGGTGCCAGAGACGGCGGCGGGGGAGGCGGGGCGCGCGGGAGAACCTGACTGGCGTAATTAGCAACGCTATCATGACATCTTTAGCAGCATTGTTACCACGAGCAGCATGCCGCATGCCGACGATCCCGTTTTTGTGGCGACAAATCGCTACGTGAAACCGATTCCATCAACTCCTGAGGTGTTGCGCCGAAGCTGCTAAGCACATCGGGGCTGCGCGCATGCGTGTGGGGGTGGCGGTGCCATACGGGGGACGGAGGAGGCCGCTGTGGGGCCTGCTCTGGCCGAGGGGTCGGTCCCATGGGATTGGGCGGGGGCTCGTCGTGAGCGGACCTCGGATGAGAAGCGTCCTCCACCTCCCCCATGGGGTGTGTGGCCCTGCATCCCCGGGAGGCGAATGAGCGGATTGTGCCTCCGAGCAGCACCTCTCTGCCTCGGGCTTCCCCGGGGGCTTTGGCGTGCTCTCCCGCCCTTGTGGCGCTCTCTCCCTCAGGTTGGCTGAGCTGCAGAACATTTTGCCCTTCCGCGGCTGCTCCGCAGCGTCCCAGACCACGCAGGGCGTTGAGGAGCGGCTCCAGGCTTCCCAGGGCAGGTCCTCCCACCCCAGTTTGCAAAGCAGGTGGCCGCCGATTCCAGAGGCAGCACAGAGACGGCCAAAAAGCGGGCGACAGAAGCCCGGGTGCTTCAACACTGCTGCCCCTCTGGAAGCGCAGCTCTGGTGCCTGCCCCATGGACCAGTCTCCATTTTTGCAGCACTAAGCACTGGGACGCCCGGCATGTTGGAATGGCCGCTCCAGATGTTAGAAGGGCCGTATACCTGGCTTGTTTACTGTTTCAGGGCGTGCTTCTTCAGGCAAGGCTCTTGGATGGTTTTAATTTGTGGAGCGTTATCAAATGTTGCTGCGGCCTCTCCAGAGGCTACGTAGTAAATAACAAATTCAGCCGCCTCCTGCAAGTATATCTTGGGTGCTCTGCAAGTCGACTGGCGTCCACCTGGCGTGGTGTTGAGTCTTCAGATTATTTATCCGCTGCTGAACCAAACATCTCTAGTCTCCTTCACCTTTTCCACTCCTGGCCGCTCTCTATTTGAATGTCGCCTCTGGTGGAAAAGGGCACAGTGGTGGTCCAGAAGTGGCAAGTCTTAGGGAGAGCTTTTTGCAGTCGCTTGCCTAGAAGGCTTCGCTTTGAAGCGGCCTGCTTTCACCGGACTGGTTCCCACATGTGGCAACTTTCAATTTGAAGAAACCTTTTAAAATGTCCCTTTTGGTGCTGGCAGATCTGGAGCCAATCCAAATTGGTCTGGATACCTTCAAGTATTGGCGGAAAGGGTTTGTCAAATTTCCCGACCAGCTGACTTGTGCATGGGTTGGCCCACGAAAGGCGGCCGCTGCTGTGGCAGATGGTGTGTGCGTCTGCCTGAAACCTAACCGGAAGCATTGCCGGAGTGCTGATGTGAAAGGCACTTCTACAAGTTCACGAGCTGGCGCAGCTGCCTTGGTTTTATTCTTTTATTTGATTCAACTTCATACTGTTCACCACAGAAGTATTGCAAATAAACGCATATGTGGAAGCGGTTGGGGCAGGCTAGGGCCCCCGGTGTCTTGTGGGCAGAGCCCTCCGGGGCAGGGGAGTCTCCGGGCATGGTCTTGATGGAGCGCTGTAGGAATGTGGAGGGGTCCCAGGCAGAC
Organism: Varanus komodoensis; assembly: GCF_004798865.1. Classification (NCBI taxonomy): domain Eukaryota; kingdom Metazoa; phylum Chordata; class Lepidosauria; order Squamata; family Varanidae; genus Varanus; species Varanus komodoensis. The sequence goes on from NW_025336455.1 coordinate 1,243,697, forward strand.
CACTTGCTCTGGCTGTGCCGGGAGCCCCCTGTGGCCGTGCAGGCCCTGCGGCAGCCTTCCTCACGCCAGGGCCCACCGGATGTGTGGGACTGCTGCTGGCTGGCTAGCTGCACATGCTGGACATTGTAGTTCTCTCGGAGGATGTCAGCTTGGGGAAGGCTGCTCTGACGTGACAGGGGACCCGTGCCTGTGATCCTGGGCCCGAGACTCCTGGCTTTGCCTTGAAGGGCCTGTTGGCCTCTTAGCACAGAGTGTGCCTGTGGACCGTAGAAGTCTTGGCGATCGCTGGGGGGGGGTCAGTTCCTGGGAAGCCTTGAGCTCTCTCTTCAGGTCGCCTTGGCTCCTGGTGTCTGCTCGCTCCCTGTTTGGCTGGGGTGTCCTTCTCCCCTGGGCTTAATCACGTGCATTTTCCAGGTGGGCGTTCCGATTCTCCTGGGCCGTGTGGACTCCCCACCATCCGCCAGGTAGCGGCCAAGTGACCACACCAGCCCAGGTGTGCAGCAGCACTGCTTCTCCGCTCCCGTCACCCTCTGGGCTGCCCCACTGGAACAAGGAGCTGTGCCAGTCCAAGGACCCACTCGCTGGAGGTGCTTCCCGGGAGACTCATTTCAGGGCAGGACTGGAGACAGGCAGTCAGCACTGCCCGGTGCTACTTGAGTAGCCGCCTTCGAGCTCAGCACTCCCTGCAGGCCATGTGCAGATGACTCCAGAGTGCCACGAGGTCTGTGGTGCCTTACGTTGAGCCTCGCTGCAGCGGCCGCCAAGATGTTGACCCTTCCCAGTCAATGTCCCTCTTCTTCCTCGAAAGTCAAGACTGAACTGTGCTTGCAGCCCCGTGCAGGGAGCCCCTGGTGCCCCGGGGCTTGACTTCTGGCTTCCCAGGTGACTCTCTGGCCTTACCTGACTGATGGCAAATTTCCCAGAGGCTGGGCTTGCGGTACAGTTAATTTTTTTCAGTTTGGCGTACATGGTTGGGCACTGTTTTAAATAGGGCTTTGGCTCTTGCTTTAAGGGCAGTAGTAAACTTTTAAAGGTGATCAATAGGATATTAATCTATTGGCATATATCAAAGGCCTGGTCCTAATCTTGCCCAAACTGGGGTTTACTCTTTTCGTGGCCGTGCTTATCAGTTTGTTGAAATGCGGTGCATGGAGGTGGCCTGCCAGTCCGTGGCCACAGGGTGCCTGCTCTGGGGTCAGCAAAATAGTCATCTTGAGAGTCTTACGGAACTCGGAAACGTTGGGCACCTCACACTCTTTCCTACGAAGCTTTGTGTTAGTAGCTGTACTAGATGAACGTTAGCTTTGATGTTAGTTGTCTCTATGTGAGCAAGGGATGGTCACGTTCTGTTGAAGGGGAAGTGGTGGGGCTTTGGTGATACCATGGCAGCCGAGTGAGTGGTGCCCGGTGATGCCTGCTGAGTGCGTTTTATTGCGTGTCCAGCACTCCAGCCGGAAACCTGGCAGGATCAGTCCTGAGGTCTGAGCAAAGGTGGTTCGTGGATCTCACGGAGGGCATAAATGTGCATGCATCGTTGGCCTCTTGTGGCATCCGATCCTTTTAGAGGTATCCCCATATTCTTGAGACCTCTTTTAGGCACTGGTATACACAGGCACTGCTCCATTTTTCTCTTCCCTCTCCCTCCCTTTTATGGCTGATTTGTTTGTTTATTTCGGTCTTAAGTGTCTGCCTCTCTCACTTGACTGCTTGAAGAGTGGTGCTGAAGGCCATGGTAGGTGCCTGGAAGAGGGGAAGGCAGCAGAGATCCTTGGTGAGAACATTGGTGGAGACGGACCCACTATGGCCAAGAAAGCTTAGAATCATAGAAGAGCAGAGTCGGAAGGGGCCAGGAAGGCCTTTGGGTGTCGCAGGACACCACGTCACACCATCCCGAAGCTTCACTTTGGGCCTCGCTGCACTGCGGGTCTTGGTGGGTACATCTGTGGGGTTGCATGCTGGATGGGAAGATGGGCTGGCCTCAGCTGCAACCCACAGGCATCCGACTGTCGTTCCTGCCCACCAGGTCAGGATCTTGTGAGGCTGAAGGTGGGGGGAAAGGAGCTCTGAGCAGGGAGGGAGCTTGATTGGGTTTTTCAAGGATTGGTGGCCAAGGAGTATCACCCATCTCCTCTCCTGCCACCAGGAGGGCAGGCCTGATACCCCCTGCAGTTTCCTCCTTTGTGCACAAAGCGTTGCGTGCAGCCATATTCTACAGTGGAGCCCTTCCGGGATTCGCATCGGTTCCGTAGGTGCTTGCAGGAGTGGCACCAGTGCCATCGTGCAGGCAGACCAAACGAGAATCCGCTGAAACACTCCTCAGTCCTGACCAGCGTTGCCATGGCAATGCACATCTTTTGGGGTCCACTTTGCACTCCTGACTCGGCTTCCAGTCCTGCAGTGCCTTCCCTTGTGTCTTGACTTGCGTCTGGACCTGCCACACCAGGTCGGTGCCTGATCCTTGCCTGTTTCCGACTCTGCCTTCACCTCTGGCCCTACTGGGTCTTGCCACGTTCCCCTTCTGCCTGCCTCCCCGCTGCTCTTGGTGTTCCTTCAAGGATGCACGCTGCTTTCGTTCTCCAGCAGCCACAGCCACGAGTTCAAAGTGTTTCTCGTGGGTACATCATCTTGTAAGCCAGCCGGGGCTTCTCTGAATCTCGAGCTGGTCCCAGGAGAGAGTTCCAGTCACAGAAGTTTGGACATGCCATTCCTGGAGAAGGAGCTCATTTACTCTGAAGTGGCCGTCTTCCGAGCTTTAGAGGTGTGGGCGCGTTTTGTCTCTTCCCTCCACCCTGGAATGACACCACCTTTGGAAGACCAGCTTTGCTTCGCTTCGCTTCCATTGGGATAGACAGTGTGCAGTAACAGAGCTAAATATTATTTATTTATTTATTTATTTATTTATTTATTTATTTATTTATTAAAACATTTTATGCCGCCCCATTCGCCGAAGCCTCGGGGCGGCTTACAACAATATATATACTAATATAAAATATGCTAACATAAAAATAGCCAGTGAGCACAACATGTGAAATCAGCGCAAGGATGCAGATGGCGTCGAAGGATTAACTTGGCACGTAGACATTTTCTCTTTCTTCTTGCACCATTCCTTTTGGTCCTGATTTTAGAACAAGTCTCTTTGACTTATTTATTCATTTATTTACCTGACCTTTATGCCGCCCAACCCCCCCCCCCCCCCTCCAGCATCTCCCCGCAAGGGCCACGTTGGCGATTCCACTCCCCCCAGCATCAGGTAGGGGGCCGGGCCCCACACACTAATAAGCTAATCTGCCCAGCAGAGACGCGGATTTCCGGGCTGCCTTCATTTCCTATATAGAGCAGCTCAGGGCATCGGGACATTCAAAGGATATTTTGCATTTTGGTTTAAAAATAAGCCCAGCCTGTATTCCATAGCCTGGGGAATTCAGTAATGGTTTTTTCACATGCAAGGCTTGGAGATGCCCTCAGTATTGACACAAGACTTTGCGTGGACAAAAGCTCTCCTGTGGGGAAGGAGGATTGCCCCCCCCCCCCCCCCGAAAAAGCCCAGAGGCTTCCTCCAGTTAAGGCCAGAGCGCAGCCTTCTCCTCCCTCAAACACGGCGGCCCTGCCCTGGCTTGCAACCTGCCCATCTGTCATCCGTCAGGCACAGCCTGCCCAGGGGGCCCCGGGGCTGTGGTGACGACGGCATGAGCAAAGCTTTCAGAACGGGCTGTGCGGCGTCACCTGCTGCCAACGAGACAAGTTGGCCGGATTTGATGACAGGCACTTGGGATGGAGGCGAGCGAGCTGTGACGTCCAGCGCAGCACCATCGGCTGGCCGAGAGATGGCATCGCCGTCGCACCCAGCTGGGGCAGCAGGGGAATCGCTCTGCCTCCCCTCCCTCGAGTGACGGCCGGTGGGCAGCTGCCTTGCCCTCACTGAGGGAAGGAGGCCTTGCCTGGGGGCAGAGGGGGCGCCGGAACCCTGGCTGCTAGGACTTCCATGCCCACGCGGGGCCCGTCCCTTCCAAAGCCCTCTCTTTTTGTTTCGTGGGATGCGTGTTTTCCTATCTCCCAAGTCAGCAAGGTTTGTTGGCTTGGCCACACAATACTATGGAGTGCACCCCCCCCCCCCAGTTTAATTTGCGGTTAGATATCTGTTAAGTTTGCATCCACTTCCCCCAGTCAGCACTTAATTGGCAAGTCACTTGATTTAACAGCGTGGGAGCCGGCACCGGAAAAATGGCTTGAATAAATCACCGTCTGACGCCAGAAAATAGATATAATCTCAACATTAACTACATTAATAGTAGCAGGAGCCGAATTAAGAAAGCCATAAAGTATAGGCAGGAGAGCATAAATTATTGCCATCTCTCTGTCTCCACGCTCCCTCCTCTTGCCCACCCGCTTGCGATCAGAGGTGGCTGAAACGAGCCGGCTCGGTCCTGGAGGACCCGGCAGAGACGATTCCCCTGATCGCTGGCTCAGCTGGCCGAGGAGCAGGAGCAGGGCGAGGGCTGCGCCGTGCCGAGGAGCTCGATATTGATTTCAGCAGCTTCCCGAAGGGAAGGCCCTTGTCCTCATGCTTGTCACTTAGGTTTCTCCTCCGGTGCGGCTGGGTTAAGAGCTGTGCTGGGGTGCTTGAGAGCGTGAGAATTGCTGCCAGAAGGCTCCCCCCTGCATGCGGTAAGCAGCAACCCGCCACTGGTAGTTACCACCCCAGGCAGAGTCTTTGGTAGGGTGATGTATGGGTGTATTTATGTACGTTTCTGCGCTGCTTGTATATGCAACACAGCGATAAAAATGCTTCTCCGTAAATGCTTCTACTAGTCTCTATTAATTTCCCAGAGGCACAGGCACTGTGGGAAGGAGGACGCAGACTGAGTGGGCCTTTGGTCTGATCCAGCCGGCCCCGTCTTATTTACCTGCCCACGTGCATCTTGGCTCTGCTTTGGTCTGGTTTATCTCTTTACGTTCTTCTGGAGGTTCCCTGCTTGCCATCAGAGGTGGCTGAAACATGCCTGCTCGGTCATCCCCGGTGACCCTCTTCCTGATTCTTTCCTCCTTCAATCTGGTCCAGCGGAGATGTGCGTCCCCTCATGGTCTGACTCCGTATCAGGGGGCCACTGGTGGGGGTTTTCTTGAAAATTTTGAGTTGGGAAGTTTTCCGCTCCACATCAGAGAAGCCCGCTTTCTTTCTCTGGTACTGTGTGTAAACTGACTCATCTGCTCGGAACGGTATCTTGCCAGGTAGGAAGTGGTGATCACAGATGTCAAGCGGGGGCCACACTGATGAGAAACCTTCTGTGTGAGAGCTACTTCAGGAACGTCCGGGCTGCCTTTGCACAGACCGGCAGTGGGGGCTCTCCAGCGTTTCAGGCAGGGATAGTGACGGGGAGTGGATGTGGAACCTGCCACATGCGGGGCACGTGCTGCGCCAGGGAGCCACGGGTCTTCCCAGCAGCCACGGTCTGTCCCCAAGCACGTCAGAGCAGAAGACAAGACCTGCACAGCCGTCTAGACTGCTGGACTTCGCGAGGACCGTGCTGCCCCGTCTCACCTCTTTCAGCTGAGCTTTCTGCCACCTGCCTTTCTCCCCCCTCCTCTCTTCCAGATGGGGCACAGGCTCCTGGCACCTTGGGCAGACCAGCCGGGTGGGAGAAGAGAGGGGCAGGGAAAGCGAGGGAGAGGGAGCGAGCGAGCAGCCTCAGCCGCTGCTGTTCCAGGGCAACTTGCCCAGCACGGCCAGTTCTGAGCAGCACATCCTGTGGTGGTGGACTGGAGCAAGGGCAGGCCCAGAGGGGTGCCGCACGGCGCCCCTGGGGCACTTCCGGTGCCCACAGCCAGGGGGCGTTGGGTGCTCCAGCCCGTGTGGATGCCCGTGGCTGAGACAGGCCCTGCTCCGGGCAACGGGCAGGAACACGCAGGGGCAGCAGCCCCACCGCCCCCGTCCCTGGGGTGCCTCCCAGCCTCCCGAGAGGTGACAGCAGCACCCGCCTTGCCATTGGGAAGGGCTTTTTCTCACCGGAGGCGGAGGCTCTTCGCAAGGGGGGGGATAGATGCGCAGCCCTCCGGTCCCTCCTGGGGGAGGGGAGCACCTTCTGGGTTCCAGGCATTCCTCTCCTTCATGTAGCTAATTAATTAAATTTGTATAAAAGCCACCCGTTAGCACAATGCTCTCTGGGCAGCCTTTATGATAAAATATCAATACTAACATTAATAAAATAATGCAATTAAACTCTTGTAATAAATAGACAAAATAAACCCAATAATAGTATAATCAACGCAGCGTTGATGTTGTGCTCTGCCTGTCTGGTTAGATGAACACTAACCACGCTGCTGCCTGCATGGCAAGCTCGATGGAGATGGACTGGCGTGCGTGTGTGTGTGTGTGTGTGTGTGGAGCGGGGGCAGCATTAGGGCTTTTGGCAAAGATGTGGCTCCGAGTAGATGCAAGACAGAGCCACAAATGATGCAGATCGTGCCCGTCCTCCGGGGACTGCTCTCTGGGGGCAGCCGCAGTGGCTTCACAGCGCCTTTCTGCTGGCTGTTCATCCTCGCAGGCGGAGCGCTTCCCAGGCTGCGCTCCCCTGGGTGCCTCCCTCGCCGTCCCCATTTCGGTGGCCCCGTGTGCGGCTGATTGCCAGCTCAGTGACTAATGCTGTCACAGACGCGGCTTCAGCCCAATTTTATGGCGTTGTTAATTCAATGTTTCCAGGGACTTGATGGGCCCATTTGCACAGACCAAGCAGGGAGGGAAAGTCAGCAGCTCATTCACTTTAGCTCCAGAAGCACGCTTGACGTCCTTTGGGAGGCGCCGCTAAAACCGGAGGTCCTTCCTCTCCCCAAGCAGGAATGTTTCGTGTTTGTTTGGGGGCATGAGTGCTCAGCAGTTGACCGACCAGGTAGAATTCCCGTTATTGGTACCTCAGCTATGGGACAAGACTATTTAATGGCTCATTTCTCATCTGAATTCCCAGTGTCCTTCCCACCTAGCCCTTAAATTGCCTTAATAACTCTTGAGGCGGAGCATTTCCAGTGTGTCAGGAAATGAGGAAAAGCCGAGATTCTGCTACATGAACAACTTTGCATATATTTGCTTATCTTTGCATGATTTATTCTGCCTCTGGTGGACACGGGAAGCAGCAAGGAGCCGTGCCCAGCTCCCGCCTGCCACTCTGCAGGGTTGCTGCTTGTTTCAGACGGCGCCGAGCCAGGTGGGCCCCGGCCTGACTTGGGGAATGGCCCCCTCTTAGCCAGCCTGCCCTGGCAGCTGAGGTCTTGCCCGGCTTTCTCTGTGCAGGGTGTTTATTTTTCAAAAAGTGAAGCCTAAGAACCCTGAAAGAGCCCCGCTGGGAACCTGAACTGAAGTCCACCACCTCCGGCCTCCCCCGTTGGCAACCCAGGACTTTTCTGGGAAGCTCGCGAGCCATGGACAGCTTTGGGGGTCACTGCCCATGTCACCAGTTGTGCTCAGAAGTGGACCAGTAACCAGTGTGGTTCTTCAAGCACTGGAGTGAGGTATTCCAGCCCCCATCAGAAGCCAGGCAGCTGGACTCTCTGTGCCCCTCCTCCGCAGTCTACTTATAAGGGGTCTTTAGTCATGCTTCTTTCTGCACGGAAAGTCTCCAGATGGTTTAACCTTTCCTTCTGCAGGAGGTGTTCTGTTCCCTCTCCCCACCACGGTTCCGGTCGTCCGGCTCTGTGGCGGAGATTGTGGCTGTGGCGCTGCGTCCTTTCCTAATTGGGCCGCGTGAATGGAGGCTGCAGGGCACTGGCTGCCCTGGGGAGGCCAAGCCGAAGTGGTGGGTCTCCTTCTCACGAGGGCGCTGAGCTCTGGCCCGGGGGACCAAGGGCGTTCTCTCACAGCCCAGGTGGTGGACTTGCGGAAGGCGAAGCAGGGGGAGAGTTGCTTGTGCGAGACCTTCAGGCACGTGGCGGGGGGGGGGGTGTTCCAACGCTGATCCTGTTCACTTTGGAACCTGCCTTGCCCCGCAGCCTGGACCGGCGAGGCTCCCCCCAAAATGGCAAGCTCGCTTCGTGTCCGCTGTGCTTGGGTGAGCAGGCGCCACTCCATGTACCCGCAGACCTTCCTTCCACAAGGGAAGGCCCTCGGGGGTAGAGGCTCCGGCATGGATCCTGGGTGTGCGTGCGCATCTGGAGAGGGGCTGCCTGCTGAGTGTGGAGACCACAGCCGTCGGTGTGCGAAGTCTCTCTGGGAGGACACGCTGAGGGCTGGGTTTGCATCACCTGGCAGTTAACTAGGACTCATCCGACCCTTCCTGGTTCTTGGTCCTGGTGGGGAGGATTCCTGGCCTGTTCTGCTGCAGGGGCAGAAATGCAGCCCTGCTCCTGCGTGTTGCTTTTCATTCGTTTGTTTGGGTTGTGCCCCAAGGGGATACCAGGGCTCTTTTTCGCCACAGCCCTTTTCCTTCTCTTGCAGAAAAATTGCATTGATTTCCCCCCTCTGACCCACACTTGTAAATAGCTATTTCCCCTGTAATGTTGGAACAGAATGCTGGAACTTTTCTCCCACTCCGCAGCATTCCAAGAAGCTGAGGAGTGTGAGATTCAGGAGAGGGGAACAGACACGCTTCTTTATAAAGCAAATAATTAAACCCCAAGATGTAGCGCAGGTCCCCGCTTTGGGTGGCTTGCATGGGGATTGGCCAGTCCTTGGAAGAGAAGTGGCTACTAGTCATGGTGGCTGCATGCCTGCTGGAGTATCAAAAACCATGTGCCTGTGTGTGCCAGTTGCTGAGGAACATGGGCAAGAGGGGGCTGCCCACAGGTTTCAGTGGACAGTGGTTGGCTGCTGCGTGGACAGCAGGGCTGCGTTCTGTCCTTACTAGATAAACATTTTCTGGCAATTTCCTGGCAACTTCTTTGTCATTCCATGCTGTCAGGGCATTTGTTGTCAGGACTTACGGTGAGCACCCCCAAAACACCCTTTCCCTGGCAGCCCTGCTCAGCTCTCGCAAACTCCAGGTGTGGGGAGTCAGTCGGGGGCTGGCCTCCTGCTGCTGCCTCCACCAACTTCCTGAGCGTCCCTGTCTCTCCTGGGAGAGGAGCAGCAGCTGCGGCGTCCCTTCGCCGGGGCTCAGAGAAGCACACCGTCCTCCCTGGACGAGGAGAGCAGCTTTTCCGTCAGTTCTGGAAGGGTGAGCGGCACCTTCCGCTAGCTGCACACCCCCTGGGTGAAACAGGCCTCTGCCCTGCTGCCATGCGCCGGCCACTGGCCGCATGCGCGTGTGCACTCGGGGGGGGGGGTCTGACAGCCAGAAGGTGCCCCCAGTGGGCTCTGCCTCCAGCGCCGCCTCTGCGTGGGGAACGCGCTTCGATGGCCAGAGTGTCAGCGGCTGCTCTAAGGAGCGTCTGCTGGAACTTCCAGAGCGTTGCAAAGTTGCAGCCTGAACTTTTAAACTTTAGGAGAAGAGCAATCTCTCTCTCTCCTTCCTCTGCCACCCCCACTTCTCTTTTTGTTGGTTTTCAGCCTGCTTTGCAAAGTACCAATAGCTCTGGTTGAAATGGATTTTTAAAAGTGTCATTTTATGGAGAATTTTACTTTCCATCTTGTTGTTTATTAGGGCTCTTAAAGGGAAAGCTTGTAACGCGTTCATTGATCGAAATACCAATTGAATAGATGTGAGCACATAAACTAGCCCCGACCCTTTAATAACGGCGCAATATCCTTTTGTAATGCTGGCAGTGCCATCCGTATGGCCGAGCCAATCCCCGGGCCCTGATGGGCGCCTCTGAATCATTTTTATACATGATGGCAGACACAGGAATTGAACAGCCTTAACTTGGCTTTAAGTAGCCAGCCAGGACAAGGCCCAGATAATGAAGTCCTGGGAACAGGTGTGCCTTAAATCTCCTTTTCCCCTTGACATTCCCATCCCGCTTCTGCCTCAGTGAATCACAGGGGCTAAACCGGATTTGAAACCTCTGCTTTGGCCAGCAGTTAGCTTTCCTGGAGAGCGCCTTTGAGGGAAAAATGGGAGTTGGTTTGCCCAGCCCTCGATCGCCATCTCTTACAGTGGCCGGCAGGCATGTGCTGGTGTCCCTCAGGTGCCCGGGGGTCTCTACTCGGTGAGCCCATTCGGTCACTGCCATGGAATTAGGGACACGGGGTCCATGGGAACTCTGGGGGCATCTTCAGGGCACGAGGCTGCAGACTGGAAACAAACGTAACGGCACAAGGACCCTCTGCTAGATCAGGCTGCGGTGGAGCCACCCAGCCCTGCCTTTGGTTTCTGCCGCTGCTCAGCCAGACTCCTCTGGGAGCCAAGAAGCAGGGCATGGTGGGTGAGGCCCTGCAGGCCGCCCCCTCCCAAATGCCCAGAGCGACCGGGGGATGCGCACGGTCAGGGCAGTGTCCAGAGAAAGGTTGCTCGGCTGCTCTGCCCCTACCGTGAAGAGTGGGCGTCTCCTGGAGCCCCTGACTGTGCGGATCACCCCTCCCCTGGGGGCCTGCTTGTCCACAGAGCTCTAGCCAGCTGGCCCATCGTCTGCTCCTGCCATACAAACAGCCACCTGGCAGGGCTGCTTTTTCAGCAGCAGCCTCCCTCCCAAGCAGCTCTTCTAGACATGGCATTCCAGAGTTTCCATGGAACCACAGAAGGGTAGAGCTGGAAGGGGCCAGAAGGCCATCCAGTCCACCCCCTGCTGTTGCAGGACACCAAGTCACACCACCCCACTCAGAGGGCTGCCCAGCTTCTTTTTGGATGTCTCCAGTTGGGAGAGCCCCCGACCTCTCCTCCCCTGTCCAGTGGTTATGAACCAAGATAAATTAACTCTGCACTTTTTTCAGTTTACCCTCCCAGAGAGTTTTACAGAAATGAAATGAAATGAAAAAAATAAAATGCAAGGATTTTTGCCTGCATTGGTCTCAGCAGTGGATTCCATCCTGGCCAGTGCCTGCTGCCTCTTTTTGCCCCTGGATCCCAGGCAGATAGTGAACAGTCTGTATATTAACAACACAGGGGGTAATTTCAGGTGCAGTTCTAGGTAATTAAAGTCAGTTGAATCTGATTTAGGTAGCATTACCTAGTGGTTTTGGGGAGTCAGTCCTCTAAGACCGAAGTCCCAGCTCCTGGAGGTATGAAAGCCTCCCCCAACTTCTTGGGTCCTGTGGCAGGACGGCAAAAAGAAGTGCTGCATCGAAAACGCCTTTGTCCGCACCGGCTGTTGCTTTTGCTGAAGGGGTGTCCTGGCCCTTTTCGCTCTCCCCCCCACCCCGTCCCACCCCTGCCGTGTTTTTCATCAGGGTTACGTGACTGGAGCGGAGCAGTGGCCTCAAGGTGCCCAGTGAGGATGCCCTGGGAAGGGCTTGTCACGCCCAAAAGGTCAGCCTGAACTCAGCCCCCAACTGTCACCCCTTCGCTCTCAGCGCTGCGGCACCGCTTCTGGAGGACGGCTGGAATGTGGTTCTTCACAAGCCAGAGGGAAGGGGAAGAGATTCGGGACTGCAAGTGGCCGTCGCGCCGGGCCTCTGCCTGCTCTGGAGTGGCTGCCAGGAGATGCGCTGGGATGCCTGGCGTTCCTTCCGTCACCCCACCAGGTGATGGTCAGCCCAGTCAGTAAATTGTTTCATTTGTCAGTGCAGTTTAGTTAACCGGTCCCGACTATATTAGGAAAGGCAGTTGCAATTAAGCGACTTGACATTAACAACACTTTCAAATTAGCAGAGAAACACTTTTTTTTTTAATCCCCCAAATAATGAGGCGTCTGGGCAGCGTAAGCCTACTGAAGGAGCCCACTTCTGATGTGACCCGGCAGCCTTGAGGAGTGGCTGAGCTCAGCGGTTTGCGGGAGGCCGCCGTAAGGGACGTCTCTCCCTTTCCGTGCCCACCTCAGCTTGGGACATCCTTCTCCAGTGGATGCCCCCAGGTGCGTTGAGCTACAGGTGCCTGCATGCCCAGCCAGTGCAGGGGGGGCCGGCGTGGGAAGGCTGGATTCGTGCCTGGATGGCAGCCGGGGGGTCCTTTTGTCACTCTTAATTGCCTCCTGGCTGAAGCATGAAATCCATTCGTTTAGAGATGGCTTTAAAAGGAGGGGGAGAAAGTCACAGGGGAGAAAATGGCATCTCCATGGCAGAGCAGCAGCATAGCCCTCGACACCAGACGCCGGGGCAATCCAGAGTCTGGCCTCCGCACTCTGCTTGTGAGAATGGGGGCATTCCTTGCTGGATTCTGCTTTTCAGCCCAAGCAGCTTCTGAAGGCAGAGGATACCTGCGCCCCAGGTGTGTTCCTAGCCCTCCTGGCCCTTGGTTGCAGTTCCCATTGCGAGAAGCTGCAGAGCTGCACATCTGGAGGGCCCTGGCTGGAGAGGACTGTCTGGAGTGTGCGAGGGGAACAAATGGAGGCACCGGTCGGCTGAGTAGTGGAAGCAGAGCGGAGGAGGATGCAGGCCTCTGTCTGAGCCAGCGAGGCCATTCTCTGTTAAACTCCAAGGGTGCATCTCCATGGCCTCCCCGCAGGCTTGTCCATAAACTGCAGGAGCAAGAAACTGTGCCAGGCCAGTGATGGACTATGCCTTGCCATCTGCCAATCCTTCACTTCCCCCCTTTACTGAAACCTGCACTGCTTGCACTTGCTTCCTGCCTCTGCCTCTGCCTCTCTGCCTCTGCCTCTCTTGCTTGCCCAGGTAACAGGGAATTATATTCTAAATTCCCCAAATGCTGGCTTCAGTTTGCATGCGATGCTGCCTTGGGCAGAAACAAAAGGGAGATTGCGAAGGTTGTAGAAAGTCTGTTGACACCTGGCCCCTCTTGTGCAGGCCTCTGGAAATGACGAGGTGGAAAAAGTAATGGAGCGGTCAGACTCAGGGACGTGTCATGGGACGTTACAGGCTATTTGCTCTTCTTGTTTTGCTTTTGCTGCCCGAGCCGTTAAACCCCCTCCTGCGCTTTGGCTATTATTGACCGATAAGTGATAGCGGAAGCAGCCTCCCTGTCTCAGGTGAGGCGTTTTCTTCACCGTCTTGCTTGGTTGTGGGGAAGGCTGGGGGTACACGGGGCTTGTCCACCTGTTGGAGAGGTGCACCCCTTGTCCCTGCTAGGCAGTCGTGTTGCCTGCCAGGTGTCCTGGGTCCTGCCCCGGACAACCCCGTTGGAAAGCATCTTGAGGGAGGGCAGGCCAGGGCCTCTGCTGGGTGTCCTGGAGAGCTGTGGCCCCCCAGGCTGGCCAGAGGTTGGACTCATATGTCCAATCTTCGTGGGGGGCTTGGTGCTGACAAGCCAGCCCCGGGTGCTGTCGCTGAGAGCTTTGCATTCAGGTACTTTACTGCAAGGGGCCAGGTGGGAGCAGCCATGATTAGGGGCAGTCCTCCGTCGAGGGGTTGATCCACTTTCAGTCCAGGGGCCAGATTCTGCTTCTGAGAAGCTCTCGGGGCTGCGTTCCAGCTCCGGGGTCCAGAGAGCAGAATGGCTTAGCTGGAAGCTCTTGTGTCAGTAGCTAATCCTTAGGGGAGGGATTTAAAACTTTTAGAATGGGGGGAAACCCCCACAAAAGCTGGAAAACCACGAATGATCGGTGGAAAGCGGGAGTACCGAGGTAAGAGGGCGTTTCCAGAGGGTTGGAGGACCTGGGTGGGCTGGGTTTGGTCTGTGCACAGAGTTCAGCCCCCACCCCGATATTCATGGGCTGCTCCATTAAAGGCTTGAATGGCCGTTTTGGCTGTGTGTGCAACCTTGTCCTGCCCCCCCTGTTCTGTTGCGCCTTATCCTGGTCTCTGTTAGGATCCGAGCTTGGGCACCCCTGACTTTGGATCTGATTCCCCTTTGGATTCTTCCCTTCCAGAGTTCAGAGTAAAAGGGTTACTAAGGCCAGGCTAAGTGTTCAGGCATAGTAATCCTATTAGGCAGAACACTTTAAGGGAGGGGGACCTTTTGGTGAAGCTACTTAATCAGCAGCTGCCCACTCATAAAAAGCTTCCGGTGAGTGCCCATTCCGAGTAAGAGGTGGGAAGCTTCGCCTTCACTCTCCATTGGCTTTATTATGTCATATAGCCAATGCTGATTGATGATGTGACATCTTTGCAGCTTTGCTGTGGTGACAGAGATTCTGAGTGGCCGAGATCGCATCGTTAGCGTGAAGCTCCCTGCTTTTTTCTTTAACATATTGCAGAAAGTGACTGTTTTGCACCGAAAGGGCCTTAATTAAACAAGGGTGGAAGAAGTGGTGGGGGAGGGTGCCACCCTGCCCAAAATGTTGCCTTGGTGCCACAAATGTTTTTACACGAACAGCATAACTGTCTTAGTTATCGCTTGGATAGGGGCTCCTGTGCTTATGTGACTCTCTTTAATTATCACTGTAAAAGAATGTGACTTGCTGGAGCCGTATCCTTATTGTTAAGGATCCTTATCTATTTACTTCTCTAATTTCTAACCTGCCCCATTAGCCATACGGCTCCCTTGATGGGTTACAGCAAAATGCAAATAATACAGAACAACAATTACAAATATAAAGCATTAAAACCAGTATACTGTGCACCACAGTAATGACATGCCCACCGTTCAAATGCACTCAAAGCAAGCCCGTGGGGTGCTGCTCAGTCGGAGGGCCCGCCTTCCCTCCCTCTGCGGCCGCTGGGCGGCACGGCGGAGTAACTGAACAAGGCTGTGGGCCTGAGCATGACTGGCCAGGGGAAGGCCCCGCCATGCAACTGGCCATGCTTGCTGGGGCTGCTGGGTCCCATAGCCCGGTTTCCGTGTACGCATGCACAGGGTGGCGCCCCCAGAGTTTCACAGGGAATTTCTTGGAAAATCCTTGCAGGAAAGAATTTATCCCCTTTTTGACAATAGCATCCTGCATTAAAAACTGGAAAATAATGGCGGGATGGACTTTAAAATCGTGCTTCTGTGTGACTGCGTGTTGTTTTCATGAATGTTTTTTTCTTGTGGTTTGGTCTGTTCCATGCAAGCCTATTGGCTGAGTCTTGTGCTGTGCAGTTCTGACGGCTGCAGCCGAGACAGGGCTTTGGACAAGCAGGTTCTTGCTGCGGCCGCGCCTACTGCTGGTTTGTGTGCACGTGCGCGTGCGCGCAGGAGAAAGTGGGTGATGGCGCGGGCTGAGATTTTGTGTTTGCACCCTGATCTCACTTTCCGCTTGTTTGTGACTTGGCAGACATTGTCGTCGCTTTGCACCTGTGCCCTGCCCTTCCTCTTCTTGCGAGAAACCCAGGGCAGCGTACGGGATCCCCTCCTCTCCATTTTATCCCGATAACAACCACCCTGTGAGGTGGGTCAGGCTGAGAGGCAATGGCTGGCCCAGAGTCACCCCGGTGAGCTTCGTGGCTAAGTAGGGACTAGAACCCAGCCCTCCGCAGTCCGGCCCTCTTTGCCGCTGCGCCACACGGACTCATTAGCGTCACCAGTACCCCGATTCTGCAGCGAGAGTCGAAGCTGCTGGCACTGAGAATTGCAGGTGGCCTCGGGAGGTGTTTAAGGCAGGGGGAATCCCATTACTGCTCCCCTTTGGGGAAAGGCTTACAGGCAAAAATGCTGTTCAGAAACAGCCCTGGATCTCTGTGCAGTGGCATGGGAATGAGAAGCGTCTGTTTCAGAGACTTTTGGAGGAAAAAAGTCATTAGTCAAATGGCTACCAAGGGAGAGCTTTGTGCTGAAATGCGGGATTGTTCCAGAGGTGAGTGCTGAATAGACTCAACCTGTTATGCAGCGGTCCAGGGAATTGCCGAAATTGAGATGCTGCTGCGGAGTTCCTCCTGCGGTCTCTCAGCTGAGCTCCATTTCATGTTCCCATGGAAGGAAATGTGCAGTTAATTTTGGGTCTTCTGAGGCTACCCTAGAAACATCCTCCGATCTCCTTGCTGAGCATCTGTTCTCAGAAGCGAGCCAAGTGCCAGCAAGGGGGACTCGGCTGGCATTTGAGAAGTCTGACTTCCCTGCCTAGCGGTGGATGGAGCCGCGCCAGCTGCCGAGCCTCAGGGCTGTCCCATCCTCAGAGCCGGCCGGGTTGCGCCTGGTGGCCGCCCTCACCTTAAAGGGTACGAGTGTCATCTGTGCTCGGGATCTTTTCTGCCTTGTTGGCACCATTCTGCACCTCCAGACCCATGTTCTGCAGCCCAAAGTCTCAGGTTCTGCCAACAAAGTACGTTTTGTCAAATTCATATCAGTGCTTCACCAAGAAGAGCAGTTGGCGGTGGTTTCTTTTCCCAGAATTTGGAACCTGGGAAGAAGAAGTGAATGCGACTAAGGGAGGGCTTACGTCAACCTGCCTTCATCCAGTGCTCTCCTGATGTGAAGGACTACATTTCCCAGCATCCTTCAGCTAGCCACACTATGATAAGTGGTAGACGCATGCTGAGGGGAGGGATCTGTGGGGAATCTGTTTTGGGGCAGGAATCGTTGACTTCCCTTGGCCTGGCTCCCCGCACTCAAGTCTGCTTACAGTGGCCCGAAATCCAAGTTCCTGGCGAGTGTACCCAGCATCCGCAGGGCACTCCGTGGGGATGCAGCCCCTGTGCTGTGCAGGCAGGGCCCCTCTTGCCCACGAGGTGCAGCTGCTGTTTGAGCAGCCACCTCTGGCACTGAAGAAGGCTGGTTGCAAGGGTCTCGCAAGGATCGCAGGCCTGCACGGCCGCTCAGCAAGCAGCGCCCCTCTTCCGTGCTCCTTGGGCTGTTGCAGCGGATCCCGGAGAAGGCTGCCAGCTGCGCAGCCAGGGGCCCGTGAGGGTTTGGCTCAGCTCATTTTGGAGGACTGGGCTGAGCACAAGAGCTGGCAGGGTTGTCCCAACCCTAGTGAGCAGGTCCTTCACTGTCCATGAACTGCACGCCTCCTTCACAGACAGTTTTCAGTGTATCGGCTAATGCGCAGCCACACTTTTTTCTCTGAAACATTGTGTGGAGACAAACATGAAGGATTCCAGTGGACCCCGAACACCCGCTGTGTCCTAGCCTTTGAACCACGGGTCGCAGCTGCAGCAGGCTAAAACCTTCCTTCCTTTTCTCTCTCTACTTTGGCTGCCGGTGAGTTGCAGCGCCAGCAGCCGCGTTTCACGTAAGAAGCGTTTCCTTTGGCCACACTGGGATGCTCTTTCTCATTCCATCGCGCTGTTTCTTCGTGGAGAAGGATCCAGGAGATGCAGCTGGGCTTCACTCTCGGGAACAGAGGAGATGGATCAGCCCCTTCATGTGCACGTGGACAGGGCTCAGAGGCCCCCCGGTGCCGCTGACGTGCCGTGGCTCAAATCCTCAGCAAATTTACGAGGGGAAGGTCCAGAGGGGTGATCATCAGCTGCCTCTCAAGGAAAAGAAGGCTGTGGATTTGCTCCGTAGCCTAAGTGAAAACTCCGACCCCATGTTCTGTCCCCGCCTCGCAGCATGGCTTTCTGGCATTTGACACTGGACAGTGGCGCTTGGCTTTTTAAAGACACACGCATATGGTGCCCCTCGATTTCCCTAGCCTTCTTTCTTTTTCTCCCCCTGCCATTAAAAAAAATAATTTAAAATTTTGCTTTCCATCCCCAGTTTGGGGGTGAGGGAAAGCCAACTCTCAACCTTGTGTAGTCAAGGTTATGGCGATAAATTCTGTTGCATTGTCACTTCTATTCGGAGTAAATTGGCTGGCCGCTTTCGGGCTGAAGGGAAGATAATTTGCTGTAGTATTTCAAATGGATTAGAAATGGATTTGAAGGGAAAGTTCATGCCTCCCATTACAAAGGCTAGAAAGAAGACTATCTTAAGGCACTGTTCACTTGCTGGCCTTCATTATCCACGCTTAATACCTTTCCTATTTTCCAGCATTAATGAAATTTCCTGTCGGAGCAGGGCTTGCTGGACGGATGGGAGCAGCCTTTAGATCGGAGGGTTTGTGTTGTAGAAAAGGAATTACAAGCCCCTCGTGTTGAGGGCAGACGTATTCTTCAGGTCCTTGGCCTGGCTATTATCTCATTAATTTTATCCTCTCTTCTCAATACAGTTCATTTCCAAAGGCCGTCCTTTCCATTAGGGTAACAATTTGGTGGAGTGCCGTGACACCGCGGCGAATGAAAAGCTACAAGCTGTTTTTTGAAGCACCCCTGCCCTCCTTTCTGGAGGTGTCCTTCCCTCGTGCCCCCACCCCCTGCCTTTGCTTGGAGTCGAATGTTGTGCTCGGCGGTCGGTCGTAGGTAAGGCGAGATGACTGCCACTGTTCCTGTCAGATAACCGTTCAGGCGCCAGTGAATTGGGCTCCAATCTCCGGAGTCACCCTAAGAGGATAACAAGGCCTTTGCGAGGATGCGGAGGGGGCAGCGGAGCCCCAGCCCAGCCCCCTCCTGCTCCCTTTGTGAGAAAATGGCTTTGTACGCAGCCCAGCACAGCCCTCCCCCACCTGCTGCAGCCCCTCCTGCCCCCCCATCCTCTGAGGGCTGGGGGCCAGAGGCCTTTTGCAGCCGCTCGCTCTGGCCGGCCGCAGGACGCTCCTGGTGATCTCCCTTCGCTTTCCGCAGAGCAACAAGTCCCGTTCTTCTCCATGGGCAGCTGCTCTGCTCTGGTTTCGGCGCTGCGCCCTCGCTGCTCTGCATCTTTATCGCATCTCTCACTCCGCCTGTCACAGTGGGATCGCGTCACATGCCCTCGCTTGGTCCATCAGAGAGAGCGTGCCCTCACGCCGCACACCGATTTATCTATTTATTCGGTTATTTACTGAGGGGGAGTTGAGAGCTTAGTTGGGGACATAAAAGGGGATTCTCAGCATGACTTAAAAGCGCACTGTCTCTTAGTCCATTCAAGTTTCCTTCAAGGAAGCCTAATGGCTAATGGGGCAGGATAAAATTCTGATAAATTAGGCTTTAAAAAATCAAAGAGTGTAAACTGAAATCATTCGAGTTACCTTTTTTAAATGCTTCACATTATCTGTGATCATGTTTTTAAAACAAGAACTTGTATGTTGGATATTCACTCTCGCCCACAGAGCCCTGAGTTTCTCCTTGACCCTGGGGCCTGATCCAGCTTGCAGAAGGAGTGGTGCCTTTGTGAGGGGCGGTGCCCAGAGCACCCCCCCTCCCATGGGGCCCTGCACGCTGGGCCGCAGTGGGGACAGGAAGTCTGTCCACGCCCCCTCGGTCGAGAAGGCAGCAGTGGGCTGAGGCGGAGGGCCCAGAGCGGGAGACCTGTGGGCGCGATGTGCTGATGCCGCTGCAGCTGCTCTGGTAGCTTCATTGGTCGCCGCATTTCACCGATGATCTGTGAATTGCCTGGAGGGCGGCTTTTGAATCTTTTCTGCCTACCTCACAGGGTGGTTGTTGTGAGGACAGCATGGAGCGGAGGTCTGTGCAAGCCGCCTTGGGTTCCCCGCAGCAGGGTAGAAATGCAAGATGGTGCTGGGGCGGGGGGGGGGGCTGGACGAGGCCTGCTGCGTCGTCCCTGCCGCTGTCGGCCGGCCAGCGGGGACCGAGCGGCGGTGCAGTTGTGGCCAGATGCCGTGGAGGCTCCAGGCTGGAAGGGCCGCCCTGAATGAAGGGAGGGTGCTGCAGAGCTGTGCCATGCTGGGAATTGAGGGGGCCGGGGGTCGTGTCCTTGCTCTTAGCCTTCCTGGGTAGTGGTGCTGCTTTCACCCATCGGCCGGAAGGCCGCAGGCTCTCTGATTCAGGCTCTCTGATTCCTGTCCTGTCGGCACCTGCCTCCCGGCGTGGGTGCTGCAGGGCAGGTGCCGACAGGACAGGACCGGGGAAGATGCCCGGCCCAGCGCTGTGAGGAAATGAGTGTGGGGCTCACAGCAGAAACGGCCTTGCCCCTGTGGCTGAAGTGCCGGCCGGCCCTCGCGAGCCCCTGTCCGTGAGGCGCCAAGCAAAAGGCCTGTGTGTGGTCGGAGGGGGGCCGGTGGGGCCCTCGCGCCACCCCCCGTGCTGCTGCCCATAGCCCCCTGCCTCCCCGATCCGTTCTCTGCTGCGCCACGCAGGGCTCCATGCCCTTGCAAGTAGGCTGGCAAGCGAGAGGAGACGGCTGAAGCAGGAAGGCCACCCCCTGCCTCCAGCGGAGGGAATGACCCTAAGGGTGGTTGCAGCAGATGGCGGCTGGCCCCCCTCGCTGGCCTTGGCGCCTCCCACCAGGAGGAGAGTGGCCCCCAGGGGTGCATGCTGCAGGCCTGGGACCAGCCTCCCCCGTGGCCTGAGCCATTCTCCCCCTTCCCGGCCAGCGCTTCTTCCCTGCGTTGCTGCTGGTGGGCGTTCTGCTCCTCGCCACTCCCCGCAGCAGCGGGTTCCACGGGACTGCCAAGATGCAGCGCGTGCACCAGAAGGGTGGGGAACCGCGCCACAGGCTGGGCGCTTTCTGCAGAGTGCTTTGGTCCGCAGGTTTGCTGCGAAAGCACGGGATCTCGCAGGGATGCCCTGAGCGCCTCTGACTTGGGAGTGTAACGTTAGAAGTGGCCTTCAGGGGTTCCATGCAGAAGTCTTGGCAAGAGCAAGCGGCGCCATGGCCAAGTCAGTTGGCACGTTTCCTTAGAATGCGCTGTGTGCGTGCGCATGTGTGAAATGTACATTTTAAATAGGAGCAGAACATTTTTTTCACCGTGCAAGGGGGTATAAGCTGTCACTAGGGATTTAGATGTAAAGCTGGGTGTGTGTGCGGGGGGCATATGTGCAGGGGTCAGGCTGGGTTCAGCGTGGAAACAGGCATTTCCGAGCCACTGTTTCAAATCACCCCTAGCAGCCCCTCAGTTAGACTCTTGTAGAAGGAGCACCTGGCTTTCCCTTCTGTCCGTTAAAGGTAACCCACATGTCCCTGGCAAGGGCTGGAAGAGGAGCGTATCCATCGCTATACCTGGTCCTGGATGGGCAGAGTCCAGAGTGAGGCAGAATTGGCAGAACTGGCTTGCTGGGCAGCCAGGAGACTGTGGCCCCTGTCCCAGGGCACCGTCCGAGAGCAGAAGCTGCAGCCAGCTTGCTGAAGCTCCCAAGATCCGGGTCTCTGAGTGCCTGGGCAGCGGGAGACGAGCTGGGAACCCCGCAGGCACAGCCTTGCATCCGCTGCCAGGGGTCACAAGGGCTGCTGTTTGCTGCTGGGCTTGCTGTGGGCCTCTGGCTGGCCACTGTGGGGCTGGGATGGTGGCCCCAGGGGGTCCTTGGTCTGGTCCAGCACAGCCGCAACGGTGGGGCCTAGCAGTGCCAAAAACGCCTCCGAGGCCGGGCCACGGGGGCGGCTTGGAAGGGCCGGGCCGGGACGGGACGGGAGGAGCGGTGGCCTTGTGCAGCAACGCAGCACCAAGGACAGCTCCCCGGGCGAGCCCGAGCCTGGCAGAGAAACCGACGGTCTCCAGTTGCCCGCTGCTCTGGAAGGAGCTGGCGCTTCGGGGGAGAGTGCGGTTCATGCACACCAGCGAGGAAGGGGCTCCCTGCTCCTGGTCCACCTTCCTCCTGGGGCTTCTGCTCAGCCACACGGCTCTCCCCACGCACACTTCCTGGGGGCCGGGCTGCTGTTCGAGCCTGAGCTGCAACGGAGAGGGTCTGAAAAGCCCCCTAGGCCGTGGGCAAATGGGCAACCTCCTGCGGTTAGCCAGCCCTCCTGTGGCAGAGGCGGGATCAGGCCATGCAGAAAGTTGCTCATGCAACCGGTTCTTTCGAGGTGTCTGATGGTGACGACATAGATTCGTCCCACGAGCAGCTTTCAGCCTGAATTTGGGTTGGGGGCCATGGGAGGAAGGGCGCACAGGAGCAAATAAAATGGAGGGGAGTAGCAAGCGTGGCGGCGGGTGGTGGGAGCTGCGGTGCAGGACGCCTGGGGGGCACCAGCTTGGCGGGGCTGCAGTGGGGGCTCGGCCCACCGGTCCACCCTCTGCTCTGAAGGCATCACCGGAGTCGCGGGGTGCTGAGGGGGGCTTGCTGAGGGAGGTGGCCCTTGGTGGTGCTCTGTGGGGGTGTTCCTGGCACCTGGGAGGCAGGCAGCAAGGGCAGCGAGTCCTTCCTCACTGCGCCCGCCTCTGCTCTGGGGAGCGACCCGCAGGATGCACGTATAAGGAGCCCCTCCTGAACGATCAGGGGGTGGAGGTCACGGGCATTTCTGGCTGCCAGCCTCGGGCGACAAGCCATCTTCTTGCTCCCAGTGCTGACGTCCCGTTTGCTGCCCCGGGAAGAGCCCGTTTCTGCCAGCATTTTCTTCCTGCTGTCGCGGTGGTCGGTGCTGAACCCAGGCATTTCTTCTGAAGCTCCGGAAATGCAAGAAATAGACTCCGACGCCACAATGCAGCCTGATTACGTCCTGCAAAGAGTGCTGGGCAGCCCTTTTTCGTGCTGTGTGTAATTCTGATGATCATGGTCTTCATCTATAGGTGTGTTGCCTTGCTTTTAATTCTACCATAATTATTCCTGATTAATTTTCATAATAGGATGATTTTTGGCACATGTCTTGGAGCAGCAAAAAACTTGCACAGCCTACCGGATTTCCTGATCCTCATCTTTATGCAAAAGCCGGCCCAGGTGGTTTGGCATCACAGACAAAACAACACTGAAGCGATCGGGCCGATGGTTGCTCTCTTCTCTGACCAACGTGGCGCAGGGCATGAGCACTTCATTAACTTGCCCAGCCCCGCAGCCAGGAAATTGGAAGCTGCATTTTTGCAGAGCCCGTCCCTTGGCCCTTCTGGCTCGGCTTGGCCTTCCCAGACTAGCAGCTGGGCCTCTCGGGGGCTCCAGGTGGAGATCCTGCTCCTTGCTAGTTGGAGGCTTCAGGGATGGAACCGGGGCCTTTCCCATGCAGGGCTTGTGCTGCTGCCCTGGGTTGCGCCTCCTCTCCTGTGCTGTTTCTTTCTGCTTTCCTGATGGGAAGCTGAGGCTGGGGTGGCCCTCGCTTCATCGTCAGTGTTCAGGCCCGCAGGTCCCGTGCAGCCGCTCTCAGCGGTGACTTTTCTTGATTGGCACCAGCCCTGCTGACAGTTCTATTTCTCCATGCAGTCGTTTGCATTCGTCGACACTTAGTTCCTTCTCCTTGCTATAGGAAGCAACCGTGGCGTCAGAAGGGATCACTTACTGCAGATCACTTACACTTCTTGGGTGTGCATTTCATATAGATCGGCTTTCCCCCCTTCTGCCTTCTGAAGTAGGCTACTGAAATTCGTTGAGATTTCTTGCGTGATAGAATGGGTTTGTTCAAGGAAAAAACCAAGGCCCTCATCTACATATTGGACTTGGCGCAGAAGGAAACCATGTTTGTTCTCTTATGGTTAGAAAGGGTCGTGTTCCTTTTCATGACAGGTGCATCAAACATACTACAGTTCCTTAAACCACTTGCTCTGACCTTATAAAACCAGCGAAGGGTAAATCTGTTGAGATATCATTCCATCACTTACAGTTGTACTTCTGTTGGCTATTAACTCAGTCCTGGTGCAAGGAAATCCAGATTATATGCAGCAGCTCCCTTCAGTTCGGTTCTTCGAACACAGAGCAGCGTTATCTTACTCTGAATGGAGGGGCCTGGTGGGACACGGACGCACTGAACGTTGGAACCTTTTCCAAACTACGATGTCAGTGTTCTCTGTACCACCGTGTGGGCCAGAAGTGCTGGTTTATGGTGGGGGGGGATGTCATGTTATCCTTTGTCCCCTGCATTTCAAAGGATGAGTGCCGGTACAGCACCTCCACACACCCAGAAACCCAAACTGTTTCCCCTTGTCATTCAAAGCCCTCCTGCTGTCCCTCTTTATAGACGTGTGTGTGTTCCCACCTGGACTGTTTGGAAAGCAGTTCTGTGGTTGCTGTTCTGCCAAATTGGCCTGGTTACTTGCTGGAAAAGGCTGTCTGGGACCACACGTGCTTCGCCCCTTAGATTAATTGTGCTTTAAATAGTTACAGATCTAGGAAGGTGGCCGTGGCGAGGGTGTGCGTGCCCGTGTCAGTTCTGTTGTGAATTATCTGCTCCCGCTTCCACTGCGGCTGTGGGCACGCGCCCAAATTGCTGCTACCCGGGGGGGGAATAAGTGCTGTTTGCAAGACACTTTTTAATTATTAGGTTTGCAACATGATAGACGCCCAATATTAACACAGTGGGAAGCACACACGGCTCGGATGCTGCATTGGCTGCGCTGGATTCTGTGTGCTTGAGCTGGCCCAGAGGAGGCAGAAATGCAAACATGACCTGTCCTCGAAAAATAAATAAATATAAATAAAAGGCCCTGGCTGGCATTCTAGTCAGCGAATACTACAGGCACAGCAGAAGGGTACCGCTGCCGCGTGTCCCGGGCACATAAGCTCTGCACACACATGTGCACCGGCCTTTCTCGGAAGTGCGCTGTGGATCAACAGCCCTTTCCACTTTTCTGATATAATTCTCCATCTTCCATCTTTCTGGCCATCCTGGCCTTTCTAAAGAAAATAGGACTGGGCCTGCAAAACACAGTAGGTCTACAGCGAGAGAACCGTTGTTCCCTGCCAACTTGAAATTCCCATGCAGATTCATTTTGAAAGGAAACATAGAATTGCCGTCTAATTTGTCATGCTTGTAGAACTGATCCACCCAAAGTTGGCTGCCGCTGCTCTGGTAATTTTTAAAAAGATCAACCAACAAGTAAATAGTACGATGTGATGCCGGAGAAAAGCAGTATCCGCAAGCAGGCCATGCAATGAACTGGGCCAGGTGTGCCAGCAAAGTAGGCAGCCTTTTTTCGGGGGGTGGGGGGGGGATCTGTTTGCTTTCTCTAGAAAAGGATTTCTTGAGTGAAGGGGATATCCCAGTCTGATTGCTGGAAGAAACGATCTTGGACTTCCCTCTAAAGGTCGCCGTCATAGCCTGTTTAAGAAGAAATGTGAATATTGGGTGATTGGAAAGGACAGGCGACCACTTGGTGATGTTCAGTCATGCAGTTAAC
Organism: Varanus komodoensis; assembly: GCF_004798865.1. Classification (NCBI taxonomy): domain Eukaryota; kingdom Metazoa; phylum Chordata; class Lepidosauria; order Squamata; family Varanidae; genus Varanus; species Varanus komodoensis. The sequence continues at coordinate 1,268,480 of NW_025336455.1, forward strand.
CAAGATTGTAGGGAAGTTGGTGTCGATCTCTTCAGTGGGCAAGCACAACGAATTCGGAGCAGCAAGTACGAAACGGTGTAGCACACACGTGCAAAAGAGAGACAGGTTGCACTTGGAGTGCGGAACCTGTTGCTGCAACCTGCCAGCGGGAGCATCAGATGGTGCTGTGCAGCCCACAGACGCCTTACCTGCTGGGTCTTTATGGCCTCGGATTGCTTTTCCCAGCAGGTCGTGGCTTTCCAGGATGTTAGGACTCGGAAGGCTTCCCCGTCCCCTGCTGTCTGGCTCCTTTAAACTGGAGATTCTGGGGGTCAGTCCTGAGGAGGGCATGCAGTCCGATCCGTTAGTAGTGAGAGTGAGCAGCAGACTTAGACCTGGGCCCTGAGGCAGATAATTTGCTGAGAGAGGGAGGGAGGGAGGGAGGGAGAATGGACATGTATGCAGCCTTTTCCAACGGTGTGGCTTCTTTGATCAGGGGGGAGGCTTGGCTTTTGCTGAACCCTTGTGTGGAGCTCCTCAGGGACACTGAGCATATGCCAAAGTCTAGGAGTCCTCGAAACACCTTGGGAAAGGTATTCCTGGGGGTTTCTTTCATTTCTGAATGCGATGCATTTCCTTTGTGCCACAAGGCTGTGCGGCGCCTCAGCCGAGCAGCTGAGGAGCCCCAGTGAAGCCAGCAGGCCCGAGAGCAGTGCCCTTGCAGCGGCCTTGCTCCACGTGGCAGAGCGCGCAAAGACGCCTCCGTGCGGCACCTGTGCCCCCAGCCCGGCTTGCCTGCCGGGGCTCCCCGGGTGGCTGGAAAGGAGTGGGTGTGAACGCGGGTTCCTGTGACAGTCCCCACGTTCTTTGAGCGGCTCCCAAGGGAGCTCCCTTTTCTTAGCGCAGGTGAGAACCTCGGGCAAATGCGCACCTCGCTTCCGTATTTTGGGGGAGCCCCCGCGTCAGCCTGGAACAGGGATGCTTGAAGTTGCGCGTCCACCTCCCCTCTCCTGCGTCCTCGCCTCCTTCAAGCGGGCCTGCGATGTGGTGAGCGCTGCCTTCCCACATCTGTGCGAACTCCCAGGCACAGTGGATCGAGGCTGGTAGCCAGTGGCAACAACTATATTAGAATGAACTTGCCATGCTAAGCACTAATAAACGTAACAATTCTCTTTTCCTGTGCCACGCATCTTCATTTAAGGCAATGCTGCCCAGGCGTTTGCTCTCTGCTGATAGGAGAGCAGCCCTTTCGTCTCCATCCATTCTTCAGCTGGGGCTGTGGTTATGTACTTTCAGCTAATAGCATGATGAGCATAGTTTTGTACTAATTCAGAATTAGATCTCTCATTTGCATAAACAAATTACTATTTGGATTAGTGCTAAATAGTTAAGACAGCTGATACTGGAGAAGATTTGATTTGGTTGGAATGGCTGTTGGCATAATGTGGGTGTGTGGACTTTGGATGTCAGTGGGCATTGTTAGAGATGCAAAGTCAGCCTGTGCGGGCAGAGTTGTCTGTAGAACCCATAGACATCACACCAACATTTTATGTAAAAAGAGGAAGAAGATTCTAGCCCTCATGATTGGGCAGAGGAACTTGAGATCTTGCATATAACTTCCAGGGAAGTCTCTGAAGCGAAGGCAAGGCAGTTGCATGACGCAGCAAGGCTCCGTTTTCCCAGTCCTCCCGGCTGCTGTGGAAGCTTGCATGGTGAAGTGTTTGTGAGTTGGGAAGCTTATGACTCCAGTTCTTTTTCTGCCATATCTTGCTCAGGGCCTAAGCAAGCTATTGACTTTGTTCAGACAGCACAATAACTCCAAGGGTGGGGTATGAGTTGAGTGTCAGTTATCATTAAACTATTGTCTTTTTGGACCATGGGTTACCATGTTGTCTGAACCCAGCCAAGATGACAAACCACAGTTCACAAGCCAGCAATAAACCTTGGGTTCTTTTCATGGGTTGTTCATGGTTAGCAAGCCATGGCTTGTTGGTGCAGCCAGGTTCACCCAACACAATCATCCATGTTTCAGCATCAGCCCAAGGTTCGAGCCAGGCTCCACCCTTGAGCGTAGTTTATCACGTTGTCTGAAAGCACAGCCGCCTTCCTCCTCGTCTCCCGTATGAGGAGAAACGTCTCCCTGTTGCACAGAGGCGTCATAAGGCTCTGAGGGAGAATGTGGAGCACCAGAAGGGGCAAAGCGGCAGGGGCCCGTGCCCACTCCTCGGCATCTCTAATTAGAGGCTCTGGGGCAGCAGGCTTGGCGAGCGCTCAGAGGAAATAGAGGCTAAATGCCTTGAAAACCTGACTTCCGGGAGCAGAATAACAATGCAGGTTGCGTGCAAGTCTGCAGTTTGCTGTGTTTCTGGAAGACCTTCTTCTTGCTAGGATTTGGGGCTGCCTGGTTTTCAATTCGCTCGGGGAACTTGGTTACAGGCAGTTTTTTCAGGCAGGCAGGCAGGAAGGATGCCTGGGTGGCGCACAGCTGGCAGGCTGTGAAGGGCCGCTGGGGCTCCACGAGCACCTTCACATGCTGGACTAGCCAGCCTGCCAGCAGGCGTGTGAGAAAGTCCCGAACGAGCGTGTAGCTGCTCACCTGCTCATCTCCGTGGTGTTGCCTTTGCAGGCCTCTGGTGCCCAACCGCAGCTGTCACTCTCCGCCCGGGAGCAAGGGGCAGCCGTCGCAGTACCGCTGGAAGGACAAGGGGCTGCGCTGCATCGGAGGGATCATGTACAGGGTGTCGGCGAACAAGCTCGCCAAAACCTCCAGTGCTCCGGCCAGGAGTGGAGAAGCCCCGTCTAGGAGCCACGCCAGGACAGGTAGGCTGTGGGCCCAGCTGTGGGGTTTGGGATGCATGGACTGGTGAGGACGGAGCTGCTGGCCCTCCCGCCTGGGGTGGTGGGGAGCAATTGCTGGCAGGAGTGGCCCTGCTCCAGATGCGAAAGCCGATTCCTGACCTTCTGCTGCTTTCCAGCTTTGTTTGAGTTTGCTAGATTGTCGTTTCATATTTCAGGCCGTGTGCCCCGGAGCTGAGCTTGCTAGCTGCATGCTTATCAAGCAAGCTCAGCTCTTCCACAGGCTGATTAATATCAGCTTTGCGGGGCCTGTGTTTTATATTAAAATAGCGCCTCTTGCATGGCATCGGCCTCTTGGTAAAATAGTTTAAACTTCACTAATCTTGAGTGGCTTCGTATCCCAAGTTGCCAGAATTGCAAGCAGTATTAGCATTTTTTTCCAGAAACTCAACAGAAAAACCTTAGAACGGAAGGTGTGCAAACAAGACTCAGGCCTGGTTTGTTTTTAGCATACTTTTGGGAATAAATGCATTCGGTACACCATTATTTTTTAAAAAAAATCTCCCTCTTTTAACAGTTGACTGGCATGTGGAAGAGACATGAGGACATGTTCATATCCTAGTTGGTACATTGTTTTCCCTTTTTTTCTTCTCTCACGCTGCCAGAGAAATGCTGCACACTCTTACAAATCCAAGTATGTTTTGTTTGCCCCTTGTAACTGAGGAGTGGTCTGAATAACCAGGGGAGCCGTTTCCCCTAAAATACCCTTCCAGTTTCCCTTGACCTCCAAAATCATGTGGCTAGTTTCTGGATTCGAAGCAGCTCACACGGAGTGGAACTCAGTACCCAATTCACGTTCACGGCAGACTCTTTCAGAGGAGGCCCTCCACGGACCCACTGTATGCCCGTTTTAGAAACAGCAGTAAGATCTTTCTGTCGGGGCAGGAACTTGATGGCCTGCGTTCCGGTCAGGCCCGGCAGCTCAGGCGTTCCCTCGCAGCGTGGATTCCCCTAAAATTATATTTCAAAATCAAGGCAGCCTTACGCATCCCCGGCGATTCTACTCTGAGGGTCCACGCATGTGTACAAGTGGGCCAGGTTACACAGCCCTGAGAGGCGGGGGGCCGGTTTGCAGAATACAATGACCCATTTTGGGTCACTGAAGCCAGAGTGAGGCCGCCGCGTACGCAGAATGTCTGTCGCTGCCATTTTGAATGCCCAGGCCTTGCTCAGAGCCCGCCTTGGAGTGCAGATCTGGTGAACAGCCTTAACCAGACCTTACCTTGCACTCAGTCTGTTCGTGGTCTGTTCAGCTCTCTCGTAACCTATGCTTGGTGGGTTCACTGAGAAGAGGAGACTCCAAGGTGACATAGAGGTACGTGGGGGGGAGCCACATGGAGGTGGGTAGAGACACGTTTTGCCCTGCGGAGGAAAGCAGGACGCGCTCAATGGAGCCAAGCTCAAGGAACCCAGGTTCCATTTGGATGCCAGGAAGCACTTCCTGACAGTTAGGACCCCCAGGTATGGAATGGGCTTCCCCGGGAGGTGGTTGAGGCCCCATCGGTGAGGGTGTCCAAGGATAGGTTGGACATGCACATGGCGGGCATGTCATGAGTGGAGCCAGCTGGAGCCAGGGGTCAGACTAGATGGCCCGGGAGACCCCTTCTGACTCGCTCTGTTTCCGTGTTTCTGTGTTACTGGCAGCCGCCAAACAGAGGTTGGACAAGCAAGGTGGAGAGCTTTAATAATTTAATAATAAGCCACAGTGAGATGTGCAAACCAAGTCACTGGTTTGGGGTGTGGTACCTGGATAATAATTAAGCAGGGAGCTCCAAATCAGTACTAGTCAGGATGAAGGAATGATGCCCCACTGGGGGAAAATGTTGTATGGTCCCTAGAAGGAGTGAAGAGTGTTTCAAAGGAAGGCTTCCTTGGTGTTCCCTGGCATAAGTCGTCCCTTCAAGGGATGGGAACGTGCAGTCCTTTGGGACGGAGCAGCATGCCTGGCACTCTGGATTCGGCTGAGAGCGCCTCTGGGGGGCCATGGGGGTGGCATGCAGCATTCTCCTGGTAGCTCCCAGTCCCTCTGAGGAACCGTCCCCATGCCTCGCTTTCCGGCAAGTTTCCAAGAAATCCCAGGGCTGTTGAGCTTCTGAAGGTTGGGGCTGGAAGGCAAGAGAAGCCCGCTGGGCTACCACGGGCCACGAGGTGGCCAGACCCTGCCCTGCAGGGCTCCACCGATGCTTGGGTTGCCCAGCCTCCTTCAGAGGTGCCTGCCAGCGCCCAGCTGGCTGGTTGGCAAGGGGCCACCATCTTTTCTTACTTCAGAACGCCGAGGTTCTTGGCAGTGCTTTTAAAAGATTGCTGGAGGGGGAGATTTCAAAAGAGCAGCGGCGGCGCTGGCTGCTGTCAGATACTGGTTCCAGAAAGCCTTTGCCCAGTCCTGTTGGGGCCTGCCCGCAACACAGCTGCACCTGTGCGACCCCAGCCTGGAGAAGGAGACGGGTGGCGGCTGTCTTTGCCCTCAGTCGGCTGCCTTGCATGGGGAGCATTGCTCCCTCGCCAAATGCAGAGTGAATGTCTCCCCCCACCCTGGGTTCCCTGCGCGCCGTCGCAGTGCCTGTTTGCAGGATGACTCTCCTATGGGGAAAAAGCTCAAGACGCACCTTTTCCAGGGGACGCGCACTTCTGGGTGAAAATAGCCATGGGAAAGAGGGCATGGAAGCGTGGGTGTGCCCGCCGCGGCTCTTTTCCGAGCTTTTTGTCTCAAACGGGACTTGAGGATTTTTGGTTTTGTCTTGGTCTTGTTTTTCCTTTCAAAAAGCACCCCAAGGCAAGTTTCTTCCTCCAGGCCGCTGCTTAATGCTCTTGGGAGATAGATTACCCAGAAAAGGATGCTTCATCAAATTCAGCCCCCCAGTATCTCCTTCTCCACTATTATCTGCACGCTTTTTAATTTTCCATCGGCAGCACCCAGCGAGTTAATCCACGGTTTAAGTTAAACCTCCACCCTCTTCACCTGCTGAGATGAGGTGCCGTAAGCATTTCTCCTCGCTCCTCTCCCTGCTCTGCCTTGCGCCTAATTCTCAATTTCCTCTCTCATGCCTTTTACCAGCAATGCGGGGAGTGGAGCAAGGCAGCGGAGGAGCAAGTCGGAACCGTCCGCTCTTTGTTCAGGTGTTGCTCTGCCTCTTAATTTCTGGGCAAGTGCCTGCAACTTCCTGAGCTCATCTGCTGACGGGGTTTCTGCATCCGCCCAAACCTCTTGCTAATTCCCATATTAAAAATGCCCTTCTTCTTGCTTAGTATCTCTTCTGCTGGGCAGTGTGCTGTTTTTTACTATTATTTTTAAATCTTCCTTTCTTTTCTCATCTGATTTTTTTCCCAGGGATGGGCTAAATAAGGAAAAATTAGATGCAGATTGTTGTTGGTTGTTCATAATTAATTTGAATGATGATTGGTCCCAAAGAGCTCCCCTTGGCTGTGAAATTGGGGTACTTTTGGGGAGCTCTGCAGAAGCATTTCAAATCTGATTATGCCCCTAATCAGGAAGCCCCAGGTGTGCTCTGACTTCTGTCTATCATACCTGGTTCATTTCCTCTGAGCAAGCAGGCCTGGGGAGGAGGGGGGGACTCCCTCCCTCCCGCCTGGGCACGGACACTCTGCAGGCTGAAATCCACACCTCCCTTTCTAAGGATTTGCTGTGCTGGAGATAATTGCTTGTTATTTTTCATTCCTTAGCCTCTTGCCAGGGTCCCTGTGACCAGCCCCCCGCGTTCGCATCGGCTCCTCGCCGTTGCGCCGGTCGTGCAGTGTTCGGTAGAGCTGCGTGCAGCTTTTCCAGAGCTTCGGCTGCCCGGAGCTGCCGCGGGCCCCTTCCGTCCATTTGGCTGCGCGTTCTGTGCCCCAGCCGGTCGTGCATCCCTGGCAGAGGGAGCAGCGCGACGGACGCCCGGTGCACGATCCCTTGCTCCGTTGCTTCAGCTGGAGAAGACGCGCGTCCTTGCCGGAGACCCTCCGCATGCAACGGGCTTCCGCAGGCCATCTTGGGCAGTGAGCCTTTGGCCGCTGGGCAGTATGAATATGAAATAGATAAAATGAATGCACAGAGCAGGGGCCTGCAGCTCGCTTGTGGGGGCCTCGCTACCTCCGCTTTCCTCTCATATTGCTATTCCATCTACACATCGGTTTTTTCACACACATTTCCAAATGCTCTGCCACCTCCCCTGCGGTTAAAATAAGTCGATGAGAGCAGCAGCGCAGCGGTCCATAACAGGATGCCTCAGGGATGAAGGCAGCGGGGGGCGAATGGGGACGTTGCCGTAAACCGCCCGGAGCGCTTCGGCTGCGTGACGGTGCAGAAACGAAAACGGGCCCCAGACACGTGTCTTTGTAGAAGCACGTTGACGGAGTAGGGAAGGAGCAGGCTCTGCCGGGGGCGGGGGGGGGGGGGAACAGCTGCCACCAAAAAGCTCTGGACACACGGCTTCTCGAGCCAGTGCAGGGCCTCCGAGGCCGATCAGACGCTCAGGCAGGTCATGGGATGAGGGAGCTCCATCAAGCTGAAGGCCCACGCTCTCTGCGCTTCCCCATTCCTGGGTCAGCTCCTCTGGGGGATTCCTTTGCACAGGAATGAGAAGGAAGCACGTGGCAGATCCGGGTTGGTATTCGTGCACTCGAACAGGGCTGGTGATGCATGGGCCGCTGGTGTAGCGTCCCAGTCCTGACGTAAGCCGGGCGGCCGTGAGGAGGCCCTGTGGATCAGGCCCAGGCTCCGCCCGGTCGAGCACGGCCTCACACGGGGCCCACAAGCCGCTCGTGGGGACTCCCGGGCGGGGCAGGAGTGCCGCACCCCCAAGCGCACACCCCTCTTCAGCCATGTCGCTCTGGGCCAGCCGTTACCTCTCGCCCTGCCCTCCTCCACAGGGCTGTTGCGAGGGCGCCATGCCATCACCTCATGTAAGTTGCCCAGGACCCCTTGAAGGAAGGGGCAGATGCGTCTGTGCATCTGGAATATTTTTTTCCCTCCATTCCAAAGATTAGAGCAGCTGCCGCTCCTCGATGAATATGTCAGGCAAGGCCGACTGCCTCACTTTGCCGCTCTTGCATCCTGCTGCTGGCCCAAGTCTGGTCGAGAGAGAGGGTGTGTGACCGGGCTTCAAGGTGGAAGCCTTTGCACCCAGGGGCCCGGGGCAGTTCGGGCTCTCTCCCAGGGCCAGCAGCCCACGGGGCTCCCGAGGGACCCACCGGCGAACGGGGGGCCGGCATCCATGCATGGGCTGTCCGGGCCTGCCGGGGCCCAGTGGGGCAACGCGGCCTGGCGCGGCCTGCCTTCCCCTGAGGCTCGGACGCGGGTCGGGAGCAGCCGGCGGGGCGTGCGCAAGGGGGCAGGCGCTCGCTTGGCTGTTTGATTTGGGAAATAACACTATCCTTTCCCCCAACAAAATGGTGCCTTTCCCCAGAGGAACGTGTTGAGCCGCAGAGGCGAACTTCTGTTTCACTCCAAGAGCTGGGACAGCGCTATGACCCAGTTGTCTTTACAGCACGAAACTGCAGGTACCGAGAGGCCTATAAAAATGTTATTTATTGCAGCTGGCACTTTTTCCTCTACCCTGTCCGGAGGATCGAACCATCTGTAAAGCATGGCTTGTGCTGGGGAGAGAAATATGTAAGCTGTGCCCCACAACTGAAGTAACACGTGTGGCTGTCTAAAGTGCCCCATGGATCCCACCACCAGCACTGGCTGCCCCATGCATAGCTGGGAAAATAGCCCCCTTGCTGCCCCCTTTCTTCCTGCAAGCAGGAGACAGAGAGGGCAACCCACGGTCTGCCAGAGGTACCGGCCAGACTCAAATCGGCAAGTATGGCACAGATCTCTCCTCTCCCGTGTGTGCAGAGGCAGCTTTCGCAAGGGCATAGTGATCCCATGCACCCCACTGGTTGTGTGCCTTTCCCATCCCCATCGCTTGGGCCGGCCCAGGCGGGCGCTCTTGGCACCCAGGATGCCACCCAGAGGGCGAGAAGGAGGCAGGCGCTGAGGCAGGGTATGTTTTCAACTTCAGGAGCCAGGCTGCTTTGCAGTGACACACATTCAGTTTGAGGCCGCTAGTAAATAAACCCGCACAGTCTCTCCACTCGCATCCGCCAGCCCACAAACACCCGGTGCAAATATCCAGCTCAGGATAACGAGGTGGATTGTGGACAAGCTGCAGGAAAGCGCCCGGTTCCCCTCTCACTTACAGAGATGGATGACTTGCTTGATCAGTCTTGGCAGCCTCACGATTGGCCACCGGGATTGCAGAGGGCTTGGCGTCAGATGCAGCCTGGACCAGAACTCCTGGCCGGCGCCATTGGCTACGAAGCGGGTGCCGGGGTGGCGAATGCGAGCAAATCCGGTTGGCCCCAGCTGCCCACGAGGGGAGCCTGCACCGCGCGCGGAGACCAACAGGGCAAAGACTGCCGGTTAAATAATTAACCGCCACATTTGTCATTTCTGGAGAGATGAGGAAGGCCAGGAGGTTGATGGAAGTGAAAGTGTTTGGAGCTTATTTGGCATTCGGAAGCACCCAGCGTGCGCACAGCTTCCGTCTTGGAGGGGACAGACCTTTCCTAAGGCAGAGGGTTGGCAGTGCACCCGGTGCTCGTTGGAGCCGTGCCCCAGCCCCCCAGGCAGCCTCCCCTGACTGGGCACCCTCCAGCTGTGTTAGATCGCCACTCCCAGAACCCCCCAGCCCTCCAGCTGCTTTGGAGTTGTGATCCAGCACAGCTAGAAGGTGCCAGGTTAGGGGCAGCTGCCCCGGGGGTCTCCGGCTGGGGCACCACCCCTCTGCCCCATCCTCTCTCTCTCCTCTGTAGCTTTCTCTGCCAGTCTGCTAAAACGCTGGCCTCTCCTGAACCTGGGGAAGTGGAACCCCCACAACTATGGGGAGCAGCAGGCACGTGGGGCAAGGGACTGAGGTGCAGCCACCCAAGTGGGCATTCCGGCATCAGGAGCTGCACTGCTGAAAAGCACCCCTGGCGGGTGTGAGGCACCAGGGAATTTTGTCCTGGCTTTAAATTGGAGGCATGACAGAGGGAGACAAAATATTGACCCAATAAATCCACTTGGAGAACACCATCGCCAGGTGAAATTATAACCAGCCCCAGTTAAATGCCAAGCAATTAAGCTGTCAAGAACATCTCCCATCTCTTTGCTAGCCCCAAACACACTGTCAGTGGAAAGCTCTCGTCCAAAAGAAACTTCTGAAATGGCTATGACCCTGTAGATTAAGGAAGGATGTGGGGAAGCGCTGCAGCCAGTAAATATTGCCAGGGCCTCCTGCATCCCCCTTCCCTGCACATGCAGGTGCTGAAGGCAGGGGGGGACTCCGGCTCCCATCAGCCGGCTGCTGCAGAGCCAGAGCCAGAGCCAGTGCCCTGCCAGATGCACGAGGTTTTCCAGGGGGAGCCACAAGCTCCCTTGTGACTGCCCCCCGCCTGGGAGAAATGCCGTAGTGTGAGATGTAAGTGTGATGTGGCTGCGTCTTTAGACGGCACATGCTTTGGACCAGTCGGCCTTCACCCAAGAGGCTCTTTTAACGCAGCTGGATGATAAATGCAGCACGCAGATTTGAGGACCTGAAGTCCGGCACCTATGCTCAGCGTTATTTTTCTGCATGGGGACTGGCATTGCAACAGCGATGGAGGGATGATGCAGCCACACTTGTGCGAAGGCATACAGGTGTGGCCACCACACGCATCGGAAGTGCGTGGTTGTTGTGGAAAAAAGGACAAAAATGAGCTGGGTCTTGTGATGCCTGGGACTGTTGCCGAGCTTAGGATGGAGGCGAGTAAGGGGGGACGGTCGCCGTTGTCCCCACGGTGGAGGAAGTGTGGGTGGGGGGGCCTTTTCTCCCTTTCATGCTGCCAGAATGTGGGGTCATCCCAACACGGCTGAGCAGTGGGGCACCCCAGGTAACGGGAAGGGCTTTTTCACACCCAGCACGTCAGTAAACTTGGGGATTCTCTTCCGCAAGAAGGAGCGATGGCCGTTGGGTTTGGGCGCCCTTAAAAGGGGATCGGGCCCCTTCCCGGGGGAGGAAGCTAGCTGCAGCTCGCCCAGGTGGAAGCGTGCCCCCTCCAGCGTTGCAGGGAGGGAGGGAGCCCGGGTCTCCTGGAGCGCGGGTGGGAGGTGCTCGTGAGTTTCCCCGCTGTGGGAACAGAATGCGGGCCATGCGGTCGGACCCTGCCGGGCTCTGACGGAGGCGAGATGCTTTTGCCTGCCAAAGGGGGGGTGGGTTTGGCCAGCTGATCGCATGGGGATTTTTGCCCGCCTGCTGGTTTTGACCGTCACAGCAAGGCTGGTGGCAAGTGATGCAGGCGCTCCAGGAAATTGGTGAAGTCTGTAGGGGTGGCAAACGAGACCTTTTGAACAAGGACAGGTCTGCAGAGCAGTGGAGGGGAGAGGCGGGCGAGGAAGTCAGCCTCGAGTACGAGATTGAAAGCAGCAGGAGCAGAATTAAGGGCTGACCCTATCTGGCAAGTGAGCCTGACCCCAGTCTGTGTGAGGCCGCTGTGGGTGGTCGCGTGCGCTCGCCGTGCTGTGTGGTGCGGCGCTGGGGTGGGAGAGGCCCGAAGCGCCGCCTGGCTCCACCGGCACAGCAAGGCTTCCTGCCGCATGGGGCGCTTGCGGGATGCTCTCCCAGGGCCGCTTGGTCCCCAACGGGGCGAAATGGCACGCAGCATGGAGGGGCCTGCGGCCCGTCGGCCAGCGGAATGACGCCTCGGGACGGCCAGGCAGGCGCGGCTGCAGCTGGCCTCATCCTGGGTTTGGCCGCTGGCGGGCCCAGCTTCAGTGCCCTGCTCAGTCCTGCAACCTTCGGGGTGGAAGTGAGTTGCGTGGACCTTGCAGTGCATCATCCCAAGAAAGCTCGGGGCAGGAGGAGCTGCCAATTGTTCCCCGGCTAATTTTAGAAGTGCTGAATGTCACAGGAATGCAGCTTCTATATTCTCTCCAACCGCCCGAAGCGCTCAGGGCATCCCCATCCTTTCTTCTTCTTTTAATGAAGGAGCTGTGGGACAACCTGTACTCAGGACAGTGCCCTTGGCCCCTTCTCTGAGAGGCTGGATGGCTCACTCTCTCCCCCTTCTTCTGGAGTCTTTTTCTCCCCCTGTTTGGGGCAGGGAGCTTTTGGGGAAATTGCTGGAACATTTTGCACGAAGCAGTCTAGTGGCACGCACGCCTAGTGGCAGAGGCCGGATCAAGCAGGCCAAGATGCAGAGCCTCGCCTCTGCCGTGAAGCCACCTTTTGGACCTTGGCGTGCCGCTCTCTTTCGCCTCAGCCCCTCCCACCTCCGCAATTTGGAATAACCGTCTTGCCCTACTCTCCAGGGTTCTTGCAAGGATCACGACAAGACCCGTGTCGAACGTCTACAGTGATGCAAAAGGGCTGCATAAACATGAAGTAGTGACTGTCCTACAAGAGCTCAAATCGGAAGGGTGCAAGGGACAGCAACGCCGTGCCGACTGGCCCCCTCGTGCTTGGCTCCCCCATCTCCCCCCCCCCACTGCTCTGTCGAAATTTGCAAGCTCTGCCTAGTTTGCACAGCTCTTGGCATGGCTGTACCTCACGTTGCTGCTCCACTGCGACACAACACATGCCGTGTGATCGCGTGTGCGCTTCCCATTGACCCACAAAGGGGCCTTTACTCTTCGCGAGAGCTGTGGGGTTGTCGCCAGGATTCGTACGGCGCATCCCCCTGCAGATGTTTTCTGCTGAGCTTGGCCGCCAAGCTTGAGGAGCACTGGTCCCAGAATAGCTCCGGTCCAATTAATGGAAATAGTGCTGAGCAGGCCTTGTGCTGGCCCGGGCGAACTGCTGAGCCATGGCTGGCCCAGCGCCGGCTCACGGGGGGGGGGGGGGGCAAGCTCGGAGGGCACGGCTGCATGGCCACCGGGGTGCAGCACTCTCCCCCCTCCGCTGCCCCGGAAACTGGCATTCGAAGGCCAACCGCCCCGTCCGATCCCGGTTGCAGCGCCGCAGGCTCCGTTGGAAAAAGGCTGAGCCAAGCGGCCGGCCGGTCGTTTCCCAGGTCCTCCCAGGATCCCTTTATGCAAATTCTCATGGCACCGGCCATTCTCCAGCCGCCCGGCACAGAGGCTGAGCATAGGGACGTGTCGAGAGGAGCATCACTGTCATATTCTCGAGAGAAGCATCACTGTCATATTTGTGTCCTTTGAGATTTATTGGCTTCCAGTTTGCCAGTCAGGTTGGGAGCTTCGCCTCTCATCGCAGCTGCGTGCCTCTGCTCCTTGCACTGGGAGCAGCAATCTAGGAGGAGTTGCAGCCCCTTCCGCGCCTCCTCACTCTCCTTCAGCCCAGCTCCAACTCGCCTGCCATCCGGTGCAGCGATCACCTCCCGAGCCAATCTCCCGCTCCTGGCATCCTTCAGGCTGGTCTTAATTGTATGAGCAAAGCGCTCCTCTAGGTCCATCTTTTTGCCTCCTCGCTGCTTGCCTTCAGTTGCTTTGTGTAAATGGTGCTCTTCCGAGTTCCCACTTGGCCCAGGCTTCCATTTTTTAAAGCAAGCCTCCACCCCGCTAATCACATCCTCTCTGCTCCTTGTTAACGACGCTGGCAACCTCTTAGATCTGGTGGCTCCTTTCCTGGCCTGTGGTCTACGTTGCAGTTCAGCTATTGCTCTGCTTTTCAGCAATCCTCAAGTTTTCCGGAGATAGTTGACCCTTTTTACGTTCACTTTCCGCTTCTTTTTTGCCTGGTCCCTCACTTTTAGAAGTTTCCCCCTTTGAAGTAGTATGTAGCGGCTGGCCATCCTTGGCAAATTCCTCCTGAAGCGCACTTTCCATTTCACCCCGCCTCCCTGGTGCCGCGAATTGGGGCCACCTCCTTTCTAGCTGGCGTCTGGATCAGGGCACAGCCTTTGGGGTTTCAAGAAAGTCTGCCGTTTTGTCATGATCAGATCCTACATTTATTCAGTTCGTATGAGGTGAGTTGGAAGTCATCTATTTTATTTAGCGTATGAGTTCATGACGACAGAAAAAGCAAATATGTATACACAATCTGCACAAATATGTACAAAAGGATGCGGCAGTAGTCTCATGGCTTGACGTCCAGTTCGGCTAACCAGGCAATCGCCTCTGGTGTTGCTTTGCGCAACTGAGGAGCCAGGAAACGCACGCCTTGGGCATTCCTGCACAATATTGCTTGCTTGCTTGCATGTTGGCACCACAGCCGAGAGTCACCCATGGGTACAAAACGTCCTCCCTGAGTTCATTCCCCCCCTCAAGATTGCCCCAAGTGTTCTGGCCAGGGGGTCGATAGTGTTGACTCACTGGAAGTTGCCCACGGCCTTATTTACAGGTTTCCTCCTTGCTCGACGTTGTGCACCCTTCCCAGAGCATTGCCCAGATGGGCCCAGGGGGCCTCCTGTCCCCTGGAAGATTGAGCTGGTTCCTGCCCGGCCGCCAGGTATCCCCTGTGCCCACTCCATTTACACTCTGCTTTAAAACCAAGTGCTGCCTCTCCTGACGAGGCTTGGCACATTCATATAATAATCAGACAAACGTGCTTTTGGGCTGAGGGCTCCTGGACTTCCACTTTCTGTAAAATGCCTGGCATGCAGTGGGCATGAAGTAATGCATGGTGTCAGCAGTCCTACTTTGGGAGTTTCGGTCCCTCACATGGAAATTGCCCCCCTGGCCTATGTGCAAAAGCAGGAACTGCAGGAAGCACTTCGCGGTGCTTTCCTGACGTGAGTGGATGGATGGAGCTCCACGTATTTCTTACAGCAAATCCACTTGTGTCGCCCTTCATACTTGGCAATGCGACCCTTCCAGCTGTGTGGAGATTAATCTCTGTGCAGGAAATTCTGATGTATGAAGTGGCTCCGTACTTCAGGCAGACTCTCCCAGTGTGTCAAGCGCTCGGAGTAATATAATGCATTAACCAAGAGAGTTTGGGTAGCTTGTTGCAGAACCCAAGATCTTCGTTCTCACCTCGCTCCTTTGTAGTCAACAAGGTTATGGCCACAATCTAGAAAGCAGAACGATTAAATTCCGCCTGCCCAGCAGAACTGTTGACTTTCAGATTTCAAGCTGCAGCCCAGTGCCAAGTGACTGGCAATTTGTGGGGCAGCCACGGTGGACGATTTCCACGGTGCACGGTGGAAATAGAGCTGAACCCCACCGCTGGGTGCCGTTTTGTGGAACTGCTGGAGGGGGGACTTGTGGGGGCCATGGGTTGCTGGACTGGCCTCTGCGTGCGTGCACATGGCGGGGACATGCTGCCGGAAGTGAAAAAGCGGCACCAGAACATTGAGGGCTCTACGTGGCAGGCCTGCGTGCAAAATCACCAAATTTCTGCCTGCTACTCTGCAGTCTATAAGTATCGCTTCCACGCGGTTTTCCTTGCAGATGACCTGGGATCGCACACCTGCTCCTTTAAACGTAGTGCTTAGCAAAGGAAGGAAGGGGCAGAAGGGCCGGGGAAAGAGACAGGCAGGCAGGCGCTGGGGCGGGAGCTGCCGCTGCCGCGTTGGTTAAAACAAATGAGGCCCCAGCAGTGGCTGCTGCTGGTTGCCTGGAAGTGGCAGGGCTGCTTAAATGAAGAATAATTAAAGAAATAAATTTCCTTGGTGCCAGCTCCAGAATGTTCTGTTCAGCACGAAAGCTGTGGGCCTCCAGAAGGGAACGTGGGGCTGCTGGGGGAGGGGGGGCAGCGAAGAGGGTGCCTGGCAGCTGCGCGATGCTAATGTGACCTATTAAAGGAATCCTCGTGGCGAGCAGAATGCCTTTTCCGGGTGCTGAGGTCATGCGTTAAACGGGTTTAGCTGAACCAATTGCGTGTCGCAGCACCAAAGGCCGCTGCGGGAAGCGGAGGGGAGGCGGCACCTTGGGCAGGTGCCCGAGGGAGCCACGCTGTTCTCAAGCAGGCACATTTGTGGGAAGCGCCGGTGGGCGGCTGGGCAAAGGGAGCCGGCCGGAGAGAGCGGCAGCGGCTGCGGCTGCGGCCTGTCCACACGAAGGAGCTGGACTTCCAGGACTCCAGGCCAGAGCATCTGTGCACGGCTCTGCAGCCTCACAGTTGCCGGAGAAGCTGGCCCTGTCGCTCCCAGCTCAGGCTGGCCTGCTTGCTCTTCCAGGCGCCCTCAGCGTTTGCTTTTGAGCACACCTCGTTCGGCCACAATCCGTTGCCCCAGAGGAAGACGCGCACCTTCAAAAGGGCAGGCAACAGAAGGCACCCCTTTGCGTGGCTGCACGTGCTGATTGTTACATGCAGAAGGAGCTGAGGCCTTTGGAGACACCGGTCGCTTGCGTGGCGGCCCAGTGCATCTTATCTGAGCTGGGAAGACCGCCCAGGTGGCCACACGCCCTGGGTGCTTGAGAGGCTGCCAGGGTTCTCCACCGCTCTGCCCTTACAGCGGACTTGGGCTGGACTGCCTTCCAGGCAGAGCCCAGTCTGAACAGCGGCCTGCTCTCCCACAGCTCGCCCGAAGAAGGGCTGGCCTTGGTTCAGTTGGGCACATGGCCGCGTTGCTGGGACTCTGCTCCAGAATTTGCTTTCAGCATCAGAGTCAGGTGTAGTGTATGTAGAGGGGTAACAGTAAAACGGAGAATACCTCTAAGCATGTGCAGAGTGCCTCTCCCCTTTGGCGGACCAAAGCCATTTTTGCCAGCTTCTGAACATGTTGGTCAGCTCTGCCTGGCTGAAGTGGCCTCTGAGCAATGCAAACCAAATGAATCCAGTTCCTATAACAGTTCATTAAAACCGCCCAAGACCAGAAGCAAGAACAGCCGTGCAAGGAACAGTGCGGGAGGGGAAGGGAGGGGAGAGCAGCAGGTTTGATGGCGCTTGCCCAGAGACTGGGCGTACTTTTCGGCGAGCCGTGAGGAGCCTTCTCTCCTGGTGTGGATGAAGCGGCGACCCATTGTGGGTCTGCCGTGGATCGTCGGGGTGGCTTGTTCACAGAGGTTGCGCCATCCACACTGGGCCTGCTCGTGATGGGCTGTCGTTTCGTGCAAGCCCGGCCAGAGGGAGGCCTGCCTCAGTCAGACACTCAGGCGCCTGATGAAAGCGCACCTTTGGGGTGTGAGCATTTGCTATGCTTTGCCATTTCAGAAAGTCACGGCTGGGATGCGGGAAGCTCATGGCAGCTTGCTTGCTCTCGTCTCCTCCTTACTGTCAGAGTTCCTGCAGCTGCCCCACTTGCAGTGGTGCCACGGATGGAAGTTGGGTGCTTGTACCTTAGGAGTACCTTATGAACAGAAGGTGTTAGCCTATAAACACCTAAATGGCTTGGGACCAGGATACCTGAAGGAACGTCTCCTTCCTTCCTATATGCCCTTGCGCCCCCTAAGATCTGCAGGAGAGGCCTTGCTCCGGGAACCCTCTTTGAGGGAGGTACAGAGGTTATCCACGCAGAGCAGGGCCTTCTCTGCAGTGGCGCCCAGACTCTGGAGTGTGCTCCCCGGAGGGGTTCGCCTGGTGCGGACTTTATATTCCTTTTGGCGCCAGGTGAAGACCGTCTTATTTACCCGCTATTTTAAGAACTAGGAATTTTAATTGGTTTTAAAACTCACTGTTGCATTTTGATGGTATTATGTTTTTGTTGTTTATTGTTGTTATTTGTTGCTTGTTTATCAGTTGTTATAGTTTTTGTAAGCCGTGCCGGGACGATTTTCAGATCGGACGGGATATAAATATTTTAAGTAAGTAAGTAAGCAAGGCAAGCCCTGCTGGATCAGACCCAAGGTCCGTCTCGTCCAGCGCGCCGCACACACGGTGACTGGCCAGCTGCCCACGCGACCCTTCCAGCGGGATGGGTGATTAAGGATGAAAGCTCTGCTGGGGACGCCGAACGTTCAGAGGGCTCTGATGCAGCCCGGCAGGTACCCTTGCCCAGGGGACGCGTGGAATAGGGACAGGCTCATCGGCTAAGCGGTGGTGCCGGGTCAAGTCGTCCCCTTCCTACTCCTTCTCTCTGCTTCTACTAAAAGATCTGGCCATCTGGGGGAAATGCGTTTGCATCGCCCCTTCAGCCAAGGCACTTCCTCAGCCAAACGCAAGTCCATGCGGGGAGGCTCTCAGCGGCTCCCAGCCTTGCTGGCCACGGGCTCCCTCCTTCACCAGAGGCGACCTGCCTGCGCACACCAGTTGCGGAGCAGCTGGGCAGATGGAGGTCTTGCACTGCAGGAGAAAACCCCCAAGGCCAGGGCTTGCCTCCCTGGGTTGTGCTGAAGGTCTGGCAGGGCCGTTGTCACTGGAGCTTGAGGCAGGAAGCGGAAGCTGGACCTGGCTTTGTGCCGGTGGGTTTGGAGGTCGCGTGGGCTGGGCTCCGCAGCAGCACAGCGAGGTTTGCTCTCCTGGAGCAGCAAAGGGATCTGTGCCTGACGGGCTCCGGGTGGCCCATCGGAGCAGCTGAGGCCAAAGAGGGCTTGGTCAGTCGACGGGCAGGCCAGAGGGCAATCTTCAGGCGCGCTCTGCTCCGTGCTGGCGTGCTTGCTTGGGCCGCCTCAGTGCTCAGCCTCTCCCGCGGCCTGATCGTGCCGCGATCACCCTCCCGGCCCGGAAGCCACCCCTGCTGCATTGCCCTGCTCAGCGACAGCAGCCACCCCCAAGAAAGGCTCTGCGAGCGAGCGGCGCCTCGGCATCTTGCAAAGCGCTCTGTGAGGAGCGGCTGCCGCCGCCCACAAGAAGGGTGCCGTGCGCCTCGACGCTGCATCTCCATCCCGCTCCGGCAGCTCTCGGCATCCTCTGGCGAGCGCATCGCAGAGCGGTTGCCGCAAGAACCTTCATGTCCCTCCAGAGGGAGCAGGAACTGTCGTGTTCATTAAATGCATCATTATGGAGATGATTAATAGCAGATCCTCTTCAAGCCTAACTACTTTCTTTTGGTCCATGGCATGAAATTGCGGGGCTTCGTGCAGCCGCTGCAGCATCGCAGTCTCTCCCCGCCGAGTCCCTTCGGGCCGCTCGGCCTGCCCACGCCCGGCACCCACCCCGGTCCTGCCCGGTGCCTCGAGGCTCCTGGGACACGAGGGGAAGGGGCCTGTTTGTCAGGACCTTCATCGGGTATCAATTGCCTTTACAGCCGCTGGGTGTCAGAGGCAGCACGGCTATGCGGCTTCAACATGCTCCCTTTGACCTTTGCCCGCTCGAGGTTGCCTCGCTTCACCACAGCACAAATAACAGCTTGTCAGGCGATGAGATGCGCTGCCTTTTCCTCTGTCCTTCATACCCCGCAGGAAAGAGCAGCCGAAATAGCAGCAGGACCGGCACCGTCCTGGCATCGTGCACAGAATAAACAGTATTTGAGGTCGGGGGCACCTTTTAGTCTTTTCTAAGGTAGGATTCGAGGGAACTTGCCAGAAGAGAAGGAATGGTTCAGGTGTTTCCTGCATTGGGTGGTGGCGGAGTGCCACCAATTATGCTTCCTCTTTTTCCATTGGCAGCACGATCCCTTTGAGGAGCGGGATCATTCGCTAGATGATGTTGAAGGCCTCCTGATGTTGCTGGATTGTGTGTGCTTCTCAAACTGAGCATCTCAGCGTTTGTTTGCGTTACACTTTAGCTCTCCAAGCCGGGGCCTAGCCCAGCCTTTCCTCCCCTGGCCCCGGCTGACATGCTGGATTATGACACCCATCATCCCCTTGCCGTCCACGCGGAGACAAGTCGGGGGGCAAGCGATGATGGAGGGCAGCAGGGTGGGAGAGGCTGCTCTGGCCCCGTCAGGTGCAGCGCAGGCCTTGGGGGCTTCCACATGAGCTTGAAAAGGCCATTCACTTCAATGGAGAAGGGTTTGCCCTCCCCCGCTGATGAGAGGGTCCCTTAAATCATTGAAAGGATTTAATCGGTGAAAGGAGATAGTCAGGTTATTTTTATTAGGTGGAATTAGAGTTACAAAATCGTTGGGCTTCCAGCTGTCGATCACTTGGCTTCTCTTCCATTACTTAAGTATTCTAGCCGTTCATTTTTCTAAGCCAGATAGTAAGGAGAAATGTCTTGCATTTTCTTTATTTCTCAAAATGTACCGGGTAAAAAGGCGTTCTGGGGCATGCCTGGAACAGGGTTTTAATCCTTGGGCTTATAGTGGGTTTCATCTACTTTGCGCAACAACAGAGTTTGGACTGCAGGGCAGCTCTGAATCTTGGGACATAGCTTCCGACTCTGCTTCCAGGTGAGAGCAGAAAGGACAAGCTCCTAGTCCTCATGGGAGGACTTGGGGGGAAGGTGATTGGAGAATCATAGAAAGGGCAGGGGACGAGGTGTTGCGGCCTAGTCCAGATCTGCTCCTCTCCACAATGGCCAAGAGCAGAACAGCTACTCTGGAGGAACTGGGATGGGGCATGTCCATGGCCTTCGTTTTGATGAGCCGGAAGAGGTGTTTGGGGAAAGGATGTGCTTCTGTGCCCTTTCCCTGTTGTATAAACTATCTCTCCCCCCACCCCACCCCAAATCTGCTATGTTTTCCCATGGGAGAAAGTCCAGGCACACCTCTGTGGTGCCTGCTTGTAGTGCCTTATACAGCAAATCGCAGCTTTGACGCGTGTCGGGGGCACATTCCAGGTTCCAGTCCCAGCCACTGATGCTCTGCCAAGCCTCCTTCACAGGGTTGTTTCTCAGGGAACCAAACAGAGAAGAGGAGGCTCATGCACACCGTCCTGGGTCCTTGGAGGAAAGGCTGAGCATGCATGTAACGCAGAGATACACATTCCCGCAGTGCTCTCCCACCCCATGTGAAGCGCGTGCTAAACATGTCAAGGTCTCAGCCAGACATGCCCCCAGGTTCTGCCTGTGCCAGGGCAGTCCTGCGGGATCAGGCCAAGGATCTGACAAGCACACACGCTGCTGACGGCAGAGGGCTGCCAGCTACTGTGGGGCTGACGAGCAGTCGTCAGTGTCCAGCGATCCAAGGCCACGGCCCCGGACTGTGGCGGTGCCGCTCGGCTCGCCTCTCAACCCGCAGGTTCGCTGCTGCAGAAGAAGCGTCCTCTGTGCCAGCTGTGAGAGCCGCCCAGTGGCACAGCAGCGCGGTCCGTTCTGAGTGTGGCGACTGGGGGCTTCCAGCGGGCATGTTCAGCACGTGGCGACAGCGGGCCCGTGTCCGGATGAGTGAGCTGCGGGCTCCGTGGCCGCGTCACGTGCCCAGGCCTTACCAGGCAGAGGCAGCTGACATGGCAGCTCGAGCGAGGCGTTTCATGCCGGGCTGTCATGGAATGCCACCCTCGGGGGCTCTCAAAGGATTTGGGGCCAAGCAGAAAACGTTAGGGGGTTGGGATATGGAGAAGGGAGCACCTGGCATTTGTTTTATTCATCGAGTTGCCGCTTGGAATTCTTCCTCCACTTAAATGCCTCAAAAGTGATGGTGCTGTGGAAGCAAAGCACTTTCTGCACCCTTGGAACGTTTTAACACATCTTCCAGCTCTCCTAATATCTTGGGGTTTGGAGCCTCTTTCCACGCAAGGCAGTTTATGTGCCTTTTTTAACAGGGGAAGCACTTGTCAAAGGTGCCCGACGGTTCTTGCCAGATCCGACGGCGAGTCCAGCTTTGGCAGGAGGCTGCGGGTGGGGGGAAATGCGCAGCCGTGTGCCAAGCAGAAGCGCAGGAGCCAGGCTGTGACCGCCCTGCCTGGAGGCGGTGGGGCCCCAGCTGGGCTTTCGCAAACCAGCCCAACCCGTGGGCCACCCAGATGTTTCGCCGTGACTGGCTGCGCTCGTTTTTGCCCCGTGGCTGGCCGCGGTTGATGCCGCTGATAGACGGCCCGCGCGCCTGCTCCCGGAACACGGCTGCGCCAGCGTTTTTATTTGCACACGGAGCAGATGGGTCTGTGCGTCACCAGCGGGCCGCGTGACAGCCCGGGCACGGGGAGCGCTCGTTGACACGCTATCAAATTCCACTCACTCACGCAGGAACACGCTGGGGCTGGCAGGTGAGCGACAGAAAGGCGCGGCTCCCACCTGGAGTGCTCTGGGGCACGCTTCGGCCGACCGTGCCGCGGAGGAGCCCCCAGGCAGCCGGAACGCCTGTCAGTCCAGGCAGGGACACCGGAGCGTGAATGAGCGAAGACCCTTTTCCGGAAGCTTCCCTGAGTCTGGGCCTTTCCGTTCAGCTCTCGGGTAGCTTTCAAGCCGCCTTCCCCAACACGGCACGCTCCAGATGTGTGTGATTGCAGTCCCAATAACCCCCCCCCCCAGCAAAACACCTGGAGCCTGCTTGGCTGGGCAAGGCTGCTTTAGCCCAGGCAGCCATTCTGCACCCTGCATGTGGTGGCAGCCTGATCCTGCCTTACCCCCAGCTCCCTGGAGGCCTTGGGGGGGCCATAGGTCAGGGCAGGGAGGCCCCAGGCTGAATCCTCAGCACCCCAAGTGAGGAGATCAGGCACCAGGGTGTAGGAAGGCACATCCATGTCATAGGATCGCAGAATAGCAGAGTCGGAAGGGGCCAGAAGGCCGTCAGCCCCGACCCCCTGCTGTTGCAGGACACGGTGTCACACCGGCTGTGTGGTCCCAGATGTTGGTCAGAAGCAACCCTGGCCCAGGGACCTCACCCACGTGCAGCTGGGAGCTTGGGCCAGGCCTGTGATCGCACCCTGCCCAGTCCCTCTGGGGGAGCGGCTGGTGCTCCCAAACAGCTGAAGCACCAACCACTGCTGCGTGCAAGTTGGAGAGGGCGCAAGCAAACCGTGCTTGGATGACGCCTGCCTCCCCACGCGTGCCCCTCTTCCTCCCAGCAGGGCAGAGAGCCCGCCCAGCGACCCCCACGGCCCCTGGAGGGTGCTCTGCACGCTCTGCTGTGTGTGGGCCTGGGTAGGGCGGTGCAGTGCAGCGGGAGACGGCTAACGAGGAGGGCAAGCACATCACGTCCTTCGTTGTAGGAGCAGAAGGATGCGCCCACCTGAAGCGCATCCATGGACGGTCCCCCTGTCTGGGGAAGGCCGAGGCAGCACTTCCCTGCGCGGGGGGCTCTGCAAGGGCTGAGCTGGAGCAAAGGAGCGTTTTGGCTGCTGGAGGAGTCCAGGTCGTGCAGGCGGTGGCTGCCACAGGAAGCGCCTCTGCTGGAGCCAGACCTGCAGTGGGCCGCAGGGCCGCTTTGCTCACGGTGGCCACTGATGCCGCTGGGCACCGCGGGCTCCGTCTTCCCGCCGGCTGGAGGCCGATCGTGTGCCCATTCCCTGGGAGTGTGGTTTCAACTGTGGAATGATGGGGTGGGCAGGCAAGCGGGGGCACCCGGACAGCCATCTGAGGGGGGTGGCCTAACCTGGAGTCCTGCACGGAGCGGGGGCGGGGGGGACACCCGATGGCCTTCTGGCCCCTCACACTCGACTGTTCAAGGATTCTGTGGCCAAATCTCCAGGATGCTCTGGGCATCTTCGTGCCTGATAGCAGCTTGGGTTTGCGATTGCCGCCTGCTCTGCACAAACAGGAAAATTGTGCAAATCAGAAAGAAATTTGCTCAGTCGCCCTGGTTTGTGTCACTTCGCTCTGTAGACTAAGATGGGGGTGATTCTGTCTGGGGGGGATTGCACAAATTAGGACAGTCGCAAAATTGAGCATGATTGTGTTCGGCAATTTTACAAATATCTTTGGCTTGCAAGCACATCCCGGGCTTTGAACAGGGCGTGCTTGCCCGCTTTTCAAGTCAAACCAGGACTCGGCTGCATCCCTAGAACTGTTGGCTGAGGTTGGGCTGCTTCGTTCTTCACTGGTGGCGTCCTTCGGGAGAGGGAAAGCGCAGGGTGAATGCTTGTATATGTCTATTGATACGTCCTCTCTGTGCTACTTTTCCGATGAGCTGTGAGCCAGCAGAAGACATGCTTTGCTGGAATATTACATGCTGCAGACAGATCGCTTTCCATTTGGTTCCATTAATCCGGTGTGGTGATTTGGCAAGCAAGGCAGCACAGGAATTGTGGGATCGGGCCCGGGTACATGCCCAGGCATTGCTGGTCACCGCTCGGAGCTAGGCAGGCCTGGCTTTATCCCAGCCTCTCGTGAGAAGCTTCCCCGGAAGGGTCAGGACTGAATTCTGCCAGCAGCACCCAGAGGCAGGATTGGGCCCGGGTTCAGACCCCGGCCAGCTCTAGCCTCTGGTCTCTGCTATGGAACGTGGAGGCAGCCTCTGGGGCTGCGTGTAGCTGGGGTCTTTGCGTTCCTGCAGCACTGTCCCCAGAACCTGGCTTAATTCATCCCGGTCCCCAGCCAGGCATGTGGCCGTTTCTTCTCTGTGAGGCACCTCGCTCTGTCGAAGAAGCGCTTATTACCCTGCATGAGCTGCACACAATGCTTCCCCGTGTGTTAATCAATAAGAGATTGAACTCCTTACCAATTCCATCTCCGAATGAGCTCTGATTAGCATCTTCTGTGTTTCTTTTTCTCCTCTTGAACAGCGAGGCTCGATTCAGCACTCGGCACACCTGGCTATTCTCCACCCGGTTGCTCAAGCAGGCAGGCCACGACCCGGTACATCGCAAGGTTTGTACCCCCTTGAAAGAGCACTGGGGTTCCCCGCGGAAGGGCGTGAATAAGGCCGGAGGGAGACGGCCAGGGGCTGCGGAGCGGAGAACCGCCTTTGGGCCACGCCTGCCAGCTTACCAGATTTGCACCTCCAAACCCAGAAGGCAGTGAGATGGCGAAGCGCCTTTGGAACCGTGTGCCCAGTGACGCACGTATCCGGGGAAATGCGCCTCAGCTACGGCATGGCCCTTTTCAGGCCACGGCGACTCCCACGAAAGGAGCCCCGTAGCAGAGCTGCTGCAGGACAAGCCACTGCCACTGAGAGCAGGGGGCGGGGCGGGGAGCCCACCGTGCAGAGCACTGGGGCCGCTCTGAGCAGCTTCACGTGTCCTGGGCCTGCGCATTCTGGCGCATAGCATCAGTCCCCCTCCACCACTGCGCGTGCAAAGGGAAGTCTTCCTGTGCCGACCTCACTGAAGGTCTGGGATAGACTTTCTCGCGAACGTTGTTTGCAGTGGTGGCGTGTAAGCCTTGAAATGAGTGTTGCTTTGGCAGAAGGAGGCCATGGGTTGCCCCCCAGAAGCTACGGCCAAAATGCTGGCCGTGCGGGGAGTTAGGGCCCATGGGAGGTGTAGGCCATGCTTAGAGCTGGCGCGACGCAGTGGTTCGGAGTAGGGGGTGAAGATCTGATTGGGATCGGTCTCTCTAGCGCTCGCCGCACGTCTTTTCTGCTCTCAGCCCTGGCCAGGACGAGCATCGAGCTAAGAGCATCAGCCGGGCCCTGCCGGGCACGGAGGGACCCTTGCACAAAGTGCGCAGAGTATGCGAAGCCTGCAAGGCAGGTGTGCGGAAGCCGAATTCTCCTGGCGCATCAGGCACCGTGGGTGCAGTGCGGCCTCGCTCGGGCTCACTTCCTCACGGATGTCGGTGCGAACGCTCGGCCTGAGGAGGCTGAGGGCAGAGAGGAGACTCAGGCCTGAGTTTGGGGAGCCACGCCAAGGAAATCCGATGGATTCCCACCCCTGAGCCCAGTTCCTCACATATGACTAGTTAAGAGTTACGGATCCCTTTTATTTTCCCAGCATTTTATCAGTTTATTGTTTTAACTTTGGTTTTTTTGAATTGCTTTTTTATTCTGTGCTGCTGCTATGCTTCTATGCTGATTCAATTGCTATTATCCTGTTGTTGTTTTAAATGTTTTGTGTGTGTGTCTTTAAATTTTTGCTTAACTTTTGTTGACTGCACAAAGAGCCTTGGCTATGGAGCAATCTGAAAATGAAATACATTGAAGAAATAAATCTTGCACTGAGACTCCAGTTCCCACTTGGCCATAGAATTCCCTGGCTCACTTTGGGTGAGCTGTTGACTCTCAGGCTAACCTTCCTCACAGGGTTGTTGTGAGGATAAAATGGAGAGGAGGGTTCTTGTGCTGCTACCGGCTCCTTCAAAAAAAAAAGCAGGCTATAAATACACTGAACAATAAAATCTGGTGGGCCACAAGTTGCCCGGCCTTGCCTTACAGGCACCTGATCTGCCCCCGAAACCTGCTCGGACGGGCTCTCCTGTGCACCCCTGGGGGTTCTTACCGATGCCCACCTCTGTCAAGATGCTGATCCGTGGGGGGAATTAAGCCTTTGGCCAAGTGTGCTCCTTCTCCGTGTCTGGTGAAATCTCCAGGGGACAACGTTGGTTGGCCAGGAATTAATTTTTGAAGAAGAGACGTTCTAGCATGCCTGGAAGCCACTGGCTTGGCTTCCAGGCTCAGTCAATGGTCATCAGGGGGATCAATAGTGAGGCCACACAGCCCAGGGCATGCAGACGAACCTTGGCTCTAGCTGTGCCTGCTGCCAAGTGGGCCAGCCTAGCTGACTGGCCGGAGCCTTCTGTTCAGCCACCACACCGTGTCTTGAGGGTGGACAAAGCCCCCAGTCCTCAGGTCCTGAAGTGTTTTCAAATTCTGGCAGGAGTTGCGGGACTCGGCATGTTAGCATCTGACCGTGCGCCTGTGTCCTTCCAGCAGCCAATTCGAAAGCAAGCATGGGCGTGCTGCTTTGGGAAGACTGGGAATTATATGCAGAGGCCAAACCATTTTGGTGTCTTACCCATTACTTTTAAAGAACCACACTGCTGCAGAATTGCACAGTTGTGCCGTTTTGAAAAACAATAGAAATGTAAAAGTTGCTTTAGTGAAAAGGAACATCTTTGGATGGTTTGCAAAACTGTGTAAATCAACGCCTTTGAAACACCATGTCGGCTTCTGCCATTTTGATAAAAGTCCAGCAATAAAGAAGGACCCTGTGTGTGCCTTTGGCCCAGTTGCTTCCTGTGCCTGAGACCTTTCCGTGCCAGGCCAGGCCTTTTCAAAGCAGAGCAGTCGAAACCTTCCCAGCCTCTGCCTCTTCCCACCCTGATTATATTGATCAGGGGAGCTGCGCCGTATTGGCTCAGGGGGCCCGCGAGTCCAGCACTCCGTTCCACAGGCCCACAGGATCCCACGAGCGGGATGTGGGCGCAGGAGCCCCTCCTCTCGGCATTCCCCAGCAACTGGCTTCCATGGACACACCAGGATCGGCCCCTGGCCACCAGGATGAGTGGCCACAGAGGGCCTCCACGAGTGTGTCCGGCCCCCCCTTGGAGCCATCACCGTGGCCACGCAGTGTCGCATGCTTTGACACGCACGCCGTTACTGCTCCGCTGGACAGGCCCCCCCCCCGTTACGGCTCCCCCAGCCTTCCCCTCCTGCTCTGACGCTTGTGCACCCCTGTGGAGCCCCGTCTCGTCTCTGCGGCCTGCAGGTGCATTTGGCCGCTGGGAGCGGGCAGGAGCACCCAGCACGGGGGAGCCGTGCGCGTCCCGTTCAAGCACAGAGTTTGCTGGCAAGGCAAGCCCTGGAGTGGGGATGAGATTGGAGCACCCCCGTGGCAGGGGCCCTCTCCCGAGCAGTCGGTCCCCCGCTTTCTTGGTCAGCCCTCCACAGATCCCCCGCTGCCTGTCCAGGACCAGCTGCCCTGCCTCTGCTCGGTATGTGCGACGCGGTAGCAGCAGTGCTGGAGGGCACATTTTGGGGCTGTGGGGTGGGGCTGCCCCAGGTTTTCCGAGCAGCCCCCTGGGGACCTGAGCGTGCCTGTTCATGTCTCCTCTGTTCAGCCGCGCCGTCCAGCGTAGCTTGGCCATCATTCGCCAGGCCAAGCAGAAGAAGGAGAAGAAGAAAGAATACTGCATGTACTACAACCGCTTCGGCAAATGCAACCGTGGCGAGAGCTGCCCCTACATCCACGACCCAGACAAGGTGGCTGTGTGCACAAGGTATGCGCCCCGCTGCCTCGGCTCCTCCTCTCGCCGGTGGGGGGAGGGCAGCCCTTTCTGGGCCGGGACGTCATTCTGCGGGGGCAGGGAGCGCCCCTGCTGCCCCCCAAGCCCTGAATCATGGGGCGATGGGCAAGACGTAACAGAAGGACCGGCGGGCTGGCGCTGGACCCTGCATCCCCTCCCAGCTGGCGCCCTGCAGGAACCTGGCAGGAACAGGGTGCCCACAAATGCGCCAGAGCCCCAGGGCAAGCCGAAAAGGCACGGGCGCTGCTGCACGTGGGGCGAACGATGCGCTTGCCTAAGTATATCGGCTGCCATTGCAGGCCGAGGTGCGGAGAAGCATGTGGGGCGGTGGGGTGGGGCAGGAGGAAGAGAGAGCAAGAGCCCCGGAAGCAGCGGGGGCAGGAGTGAGGATCCCACTGGCAGGCCACCTCTTGGGACCCGCAGTCTTCCCCTTCAGGGCCTGCCGCATTTGTTCCGGAAGGCACTTAAAGCTTGTCTCATTAGAGGCATGTATGCAGGCCTTCCTCTGCTGGCAGTCATGAGTGTGGTGTCAAGGTGCGCGCGCACGTGTCCCCCACAGCCCCGTGCCTGAACGATACGCAGCAGCCCCTGGAAACAGCGAGGCCAGAGGTCTTGAGTGCTGCTCCGAGGTGGCGTCTCCGCTGCTTCTCGCATGTGCTGCTCTGGCAGCAAAGCCTCGAGGCCACATGAACGGCGCTTGTCTACTCGCTTCCCTTCCAGCTCAGATGCGCAGGAGCAGCGGCCACGCACAGCAGCCGTAATTGCTGTTAACCACTTTGTCTTTTGATGATGTGTTAGGTGCCCAGGGACTGCTCACTGTTCCGTTGCAGCAGCCCAGCACACCTCCTCTCAAATGCACATCGGACCATTTGGACCTTATATAAATGGCTGTCCTGTATCCCCAAACAATTTGATAGCACTTACAAAATCCAGTAGAAAATGCACCTCCATAAAACAAGATCATCGCAATCTTGTGGCCTCTCGACAGCCTAGCCGGGACACTGCAGTGGTTTGTAAAGCCCCTCCCAGGTCGGACGCAGCTCCAAACTTGGAAGGCTGTTTGCATTTTCTCCCTTTGCAAGGTCAGAATATGGGCATTTTGGTCAAGCATGCACCCAAATGCCCACCGCCCCTTGGTCAGGGGCAGAAGAGACATTTGGAAGCACTTCCTCCCTCTTGTCTTTGGCCCCACCAAGCAGCAGCCCGTAAGCCATAAGGAAGAGGGGAACGCCCCGACAGGATAACAGTGACCGAAGGAGACATAACCCTGGCCCCAAATCAGAGCACACCCAGCACCAACAGGGGAGCCAGGGGCCTCCGCAGCCCCCCCGCCCCCAGGCAAAAGCCCGTTGCAAATAAGAATGCAGCACCTCGAGTCTAGAAGGGCCTGGGGCAGGATCGCTGCGGGAGGGCTGCTCACAGCTGTCTGAATCCTCATGGGTGCCCCATGGGGAAGAGGTGGGTCCTGGGCAGTGCCTTTATGGCCAAGAAGAGGCCCATTGAGTTGTGCCCAGGAGCTAATGAGGCACCAATCAAGTGGCAAGCTATGGGGAACCGGGGTTAATGTCAGCTTCTTTGTGTGTACAGGCAGTTTTTGTTCTGTGGGTTGAAGTGCTGAAGTTGAACTTCCTTCTGAGATGCTGATTCAGGGACAACTCACATCTTGCCTGGGGCTCTTTTGCAACTTCTGTGCAACTCTCACAAGTGTGTCTGCGTGAGGGAGGGAAAGAGCGGGAGGGAGAATGGGAGAGGGATGTGGCAGGATTGCTTAAGATCCAAAATGTACTCCAGACTTGGATTTCGTTTAAGTGGATTATGAGCTTGTGGACGGGGCTCCGTTGTCTTTCCGGATCAGTGCCTTCTTGTGTGGCATCTTTTATTTTTAAATGCTTAAGGAACATAAAATACTCGGTTCGCCTCTTTGCCCGAAGGTACCTGCTCCACTGTGCGAACTTTAAAAATGACTGCTATATCCACCCAGAGTGTCCAGCTTACATGTTAAATCACTCAGCAGGAGCAATTTAACTTCGCGCACAAGGTGACGCGTGAGCAGTTGACCCTTTGGTCGTGTCTCCACGGAGGCCCTCTGGCTTCTTGCGGCTGTGTCATCTTCACAGCATGTTTTCCCACGGATGCGTAAGGTGGACAGAGAAAGTGGCACAGCTTGGTTTTGACCCAAGCCTGGGGCCCCCGGGAAATAAACCCAGTCACTAACACGGCAAGGCTCCCTCTTGGCCGCTGTGCCAAAGACGACTGCAGGACACAGCCTGAGGAGGCGCTTGGCCGCTGGCGTTCACGCAGGGGCCGGGCAGGAGAGGTGCTCTGGGGAAAGCTGGGGGAGCTCGCGGGGGTAATGAGCTACTCGGTCTGACACTGCCCTCTTTTTGGTCCCCCCAACAGGTTTCTCCGTGGCACGTGCAAGAAGACAGATGGGACATGTCCATTTTCCCACAAGGTTTCGAAGGACAAGGTGTGTCCGGCTTGGTGGTGCAGGGGCTGGGTAAGGGGCAGCCGCCGGGGGGGGGGGCATCTCAGGGGGTGCTGCTTTGAAATTGCCTGGAAAAGCCAAGCCATGTGCAGTGGGAGTGCAGAGCACAGGGGTGCCTCTTTTCATGTGTCAGTAGCTGGTGTGTTGTGCGGGTGCCAGGTGGCTGCATCAAGGGTCCTTCTGGCTGCAGGCAAATGGGCCCTGGGGTGAAGGGCCAGGCGCTGCTCTCGGGCGCACCGTTTCGCACCCGTGATGGATGGCAGCAGGGGGCAGGTTTTGGCTCACCGCTGCTGAGGCCCGGCAAGGCACTGGACTCCCTCGCCACAGAGAAAAGCTGCCGGTGCCAGAAATCTCATCCCAAGCGCTACTAGGAGGCCGAGAACTTCCACGTCCCAAAGGCAGATTCCAGGATCACAGATTCCCTGCCTAAAAATCAGATTGTGGATCTTGATTCGCAAAAATTGTGTATGCAAGTGCAGTGCATTTATCACAGTCCTGAAGGTTTAAGGAAGCCTTTTAAAAACTGCATCCCAAAAGAGCCACGAGCAGACGAGAGGAATGAATAAGAAAAGGTGTTTCCAGTCTCCCTTGCACCTCTCCTGGGGTGAAGAAAGCCCTACAGCACTCCCAAGGCGTCAGAAGGCGGGAGCTGCCGGCTGCCCCAGGAAGGGGGGCCGGCAGGGCTGTGGGCCACGTCTGCCCACGAGGGCCCCTCCCACTGGAACCCAAGCCCTGCCCCTCTGCAAAATAGCCCATTTTCCTTCTCCCTCCACTAGAATTCTGTTTTGTGGCCTTTCCAGCATTTTAGGAGAGTGGGTAGGAATGTGAGGGCTGTGTTTTATATATGGATTGATAGAAATCCTGAAGTTTTTCCAAGGGGAGTCTATCTAGGAGGGAGGTGCCCTCTCCCAGGCTCTTGGGGACCTTTTGTTCTCTGCCTGGCCCCTTTCGGCGACTCCCTGTGGTCTGCTTCGTGCAGAGTTCTGACTTCCTGAGAGCATGAGGACTTCCATTAAAAGGCAGCTAGCAGGTTCCCGGCCCATATGACTTCAAGGCCATTCTTGAAGGCATTGGGACAAAGCCAGCCAGAATCTCAGAAGAGTAGGATTTCTGGGCGCTGGGGCTTGAATGTTCTTTAAAACTGCCTGCCCTGCCCTGCGTCTCGCAAAACCAGAGCACCACTGCACAGAATGTCAGAAGTGCCACATTAAAAACTGCAAATGGAAGTCATGGTGCGCATGTGAACGTTGTATGTGGGCTGCAGAATGTGGGCGGCCTGGGCAGCTTTTCCTTTGCTTCGGTTGGTTGTTTTCTGAGCTCAGAATAACAGGCCCGTGTCCCGGGCCGACTAGCAGCCCAAGCAGATGCGTTACCCGAGGGTTGCCGGGTTCCGTGACAGGGCAGGTCAGCCCTTCTTAAACGCCGGCCTGCCTTTGCATCCTGGAGCTCTTGCGGGCAGCTGTTTCCTCGCTGGGGCCTCTGGCCGCCTCTCTGCCAGGCTGGGCTGAGGAGCGCCCGGGCTGCCTCTGCTGAGCTCAGAGCCCGCTCACGGTGATTTATAGCCCAGGCGGAACCTGCTGCCCGGAGCAAGTGGCGACTTCGGCTCTTGCTGCTGTAGCTTCCTGTTAACCTGGTGATTACCGGGAAAGGTGCTGTTCGCCTCATTTATCAAAGTGCCACCCAAGGAGAGCGGCTGGTGAGTTAATTCCCACCACAAATGCGCTTTTCTGCTGCCTTTGAGCACGGCAAATGGGCTGGATGAACCCCCGGCCTCCAAATGAGCCCCTCCCGACAGAGGTGGCTTTTTCCCGCTGCATGTCTGCTTAGTTCACTACCGGCTGGGAATTCTGGCTCAGAGGCATCTCTTGCTCCGCCTCCCATTCCTGCGCTGGAATCCGGAATCCGCTTGTCTCCAGCTGGGAATGCAGAACGATAATCCCCTCTGTTGTCGTTCTTCTCCCCCAGGCCACAGGACGCAAACAACATGCCGTCCCCTCCCCTGGACCTCTCCTAGCAGAGCCCCCGCGACACGGGCCACCCAAGCCCGAAGGGGGCCCTTTTGAAACCAAAGGCTGGACTGCCTGTCTGGGCTCGGCATCGGCCGCTGGCCAACCCCAGTCCCTGCCTCCGCCCCCCTCCATGTTGTGTGTGACCTGGCTGAGCAAGGAAAGGGGTTTCCAGGCCTGTTGTCACTGTCATGGGGATAGGCGTGCGCGATGCGCGCATCCGTGCTCTGGTCACCTGCTGGCCGTGGAGCGGAGTCCCCTTTTAAGCCAGCTCGGCTGGGGAGGTGGGCCGTGCCAGGACCACTGAGCTTCAGGACGGGGCTTTTGCAGCTTTGGTCAGCGGATACTTCCTCTTACTGGGAAGACGGACAGAGAGCCCATCTGCAGGGTGTATCTTGGGCTTATTATCTCTGAGATAGCAGGGTGAGCTCCCACTCAGACCCATAGGGTTCTTAAAAGTGCAGGGTTCTGTCTGTCTTTCAAGTTTTTATATACAGTCAATTCATTACAAAATCTGAAGATGGCTTAAACAGGAAAACTATTAAAAACAGTTATTACAATGATAAAACAGTTAAGATCTTGCAGTGCAGGCCTGACATTTTGTGCTTGTAGCGATTGGGCCCACTCCCCCAATAAAACTGCCTTCAAATGCTATTTTAGGCTGCATATCACTTCCAAATCACATGGTGTCCTAGTTCCCCTCTGCTCCGCACTGGTTAGGCCTCACCGGGAGTCCCGTGCCAAGTTCTGGGCCCCTCAGATGGAGAGAGAGGCAGACAAGCTGGAAAGGACGCAGAGGAGGCATCGAGGGTGATCCGGAGACCAAGCCCCATGAGGAGAGGTCGAGAGACCGAGCATGTTCAGCCTTGAGGAGGGAAGACGGAGGGGAGGCAGGATGGCGCTCTGCCGATTCTTGAAAGGCTGTCGCCCAGAGGAAGGCCAGGCTGTCTTCCAGATCATCCTGGACTGCAGGACGCAGTATAATGGGCTCAAGTTCTGGGAAGCCTAGTTCCAGCTAGGTTTCCTCACTGTCAGAGTGTACGGCCATGGAACCAATGATCTAGGGAGCTGTGGGCTCTCTCGCACTAAAGGCATTGAAGATGCAACTGTACAGTCATCCGAAGAGGGTGGTGTAACTTGCTGTCCTGCACTTGCAGAGGGTTGGACCCGATGGCCTTTCTTGACCCCTTCCAGCGCTACTATTCTAGGATTCTGTTATTCAAAGGCTGCAAAGTCAGGTTCTGATTCAGAAGAGGGGGCGCTGGAATCCACAGCTGAGTGGGGTAAGCCAGACAGACACTGAGAATCAGACCATTTCACGTTCTGTGGGAAAGTTTAGCGAGTCTGTTGCAACAGCATCAGCCCAGTCATATGGTGTCAGGTTAAGAGGGCAGACAGCTGGGAGGCATCAGATGCCCTGAGCAATTGGCTCTTAAGTGTGTGGACCCCCCCCCCCCGCCAAATGGGGCTAGAGCTTTTCCAGTTGAAAGGAAAATGCAGTATTTTCAGTATTCAGTGTGGAATCAGCCTCATGTCATTAAGCCCCGTTCCCCAGTTCCCTGCATTTCCCTAACGTTGCTTGCTTCTCTAACAAAGATGTCCCACCTGGTCAACTTTAACGTAATGTGGACTTCAGTTAGAAACCTGATTGCGGGGAAGGGGAGAAGAGCAGCCACTGCACCTGGCCTTATATGCACAGTGCGGGTTACTGCTACCTCCATGCTCCCCTTCAGGCCCATCAGCCTGCGTCACTTGTTCAGCCCGGGCTTGGAAGAATGGCATGGCTCTTGTCCCGGTCTTTTTTGGCTGCCACCGCCCTTTCCAGGAGCTAATGGAGACATGAGTTTTTTCTGGTTCCTACAGCTGCGGCCAGGACCATTGGACTCTTGGCTGGACAGGGATCGCAACCTGCAGAACCTTTGCAGGAGGGGAGGCGAACTGAGGAGTCTTGTTCAGATGGGTCAGAAAGCCATGCAAGCATCCGGCCAGTGGGGTGTGGAAGAAGTAGTCCTGAGGGGGGAAGGCCTGGGAAAGCCGGTGGCCAGAATGGGAAAAGGTGAAAGCAGGAAGGCGAGGCAGGGCCTGCAAGGCGCACCTCCTCCATGCCCGAGTTGCGCAGGCAAAACATTCATGGGATGAGGAAAGCTGACCTCGTGGGGCCATGCCCTCAGGCTCATTTGCAGTGAACCCCCAGGCCATAAACAGCAATACATGCCCCCGGGAAAATATCGACATGTTGACAAGGTAAAACTTCTCCTGTGGGAACGGCAGTAGTCCGAGTGGCAGGAACGATTCAGCGCAGGCAGCAAAGTCACCGAGCAGATCTCTCTGGGAGGGGCGTTCCACACATGGGGGCCACTGCCGAGGAGGCTCTTCCCTGGTAGCCACCAGCCGCTCTGGGGAGCGGCAGAAGAGCCTTCGGGCCACATCTGAGCAGTCGGGCAGGAAGATACGGGCCTGCCCCTGGCCCAGCAGCCCGGTCCCAAGCCTTTTAGGTCTTTAAAGCATGGCACCCTCTGAATCGGGCCTGGAAACGGGCTGCTGACACAGCGGGACAACCCCGAGGAGCGTGCTGGACATAGGAAAGGACAGGCCACGGGCAGGAAGAAGGTGGAGAGGCGAAAAGGGCTGGTGGAGCAGCAGATTCACTGAGCTCGCTGACAGAAGAAGTGGTTCTAGGAGGAGCTGGACTCCAGCTGAGTTGCCAGAACGTCTGGGGCTTGCGCCTGTTCGCCGGAGCTGACCCCGGGGCCCCCTCCCTCGTGGAGGTTCGGAGAGCCCCAGAGCCGGGTCACACCAAGGCCCCTCGGTCCAGCCCGCAGCCGCCGGCCAGGGGCCCTGCCCGCCCCGGAGCCCCGGCAGCTGTCACGTGGGGGCCTCCTGGCTCCGAGAGTGAGAGAATGGTGGCTAGAGGGAGGCAGCGTCACAGTGGGGGGGCCCTGGGTCGTGGCGGCCCCGTGCGCACCTGGACAAGAAGCCGCCTCCCGAGCTCGCTGTGCCTTAATTAAAGTGGAGTGGCTTCCCTTGCGTCACGGGGGGGGGGGGGGCGGGTCAGGGCCTTTCCAGCGGGGGTGGGCTTTAAAAAAAAAGTCCCCCCCCCCCAGCACACCTCTGATCGCCCTGCGGATGGCACAGAGAAGTAGGGCACTGATGCGAGCATGGAGATTTGCTGTGTCCCCTTTGGGCAGGCAGGCAAGGCCACGGAGGAGCAGAAGTGCTACGTGAACTCGTGGGCTCCTCACGCTCCCAGGGGCCTAGTGGTGGGGAGGGGTCTTTCGCTCTTTCCTGAGGGATCTGTGGGGAGCCCTGAGATGCTTCCCCGCTTTGGAGGACGGGAAGCTGTGGGGAGCGGCCACCCGGCCGCGGGGCCACCCGAAGAGAGCTGCCCGTCCCCTGGGGAGCGTGTCCCTGCAGCGGGGAGCCGTGGGGAGCCGGCCTGCGGCCCCTTGTGTGTGAGTGGCAGGGCTAATGGATGGAGAAGGTTAGCGAGAGGCTGGGTCCCAGGCTGGAGCAGGCTGCTGTTCCAACAGCTTTTCCCCTTGAGGGACTTGACAAGAATCAGCATTTTTCTCCCTAATAGAGCTTCAAAACTCTGTTGTGAGCAATTTGGAAATTCACGTTGAGTTTCGGGTTCATTAGCTGCCGGCTCGGAAAGGCGTGTGCATATTCGGAGCTGCCTCATATGGGCCGCAGTGCACTGGCGCCTTGCATTAATGTTATTGTTATTTGCACGGACATAGCGGGGTGCAAACAAGGTTAATTGAAATAAGAACGGCGCTTCCTCTTTGTAATGGCTCAGCCTTGACAGCTGGGAGGAGTTGAGTTTTGCATAAGAGCTGGCTTTATTATCCCTTTTTATTAGAGCTAATTTGATCTCTATATCAAAACCTACATTAAGGGAATCATTTACGGTCACGCCACCACTGGCAGAATAGACAGCCCCAGAGCCCTGTCCTTTATTTTAATGTCTGCAGTTAAAAGACAATTAAAAATAAACTCTTTGCTTTTAAAGCCCCCTTTGTTTTCTTTCAGCCTTCCATCTTGCTCCCCCCCCCTCCCTCCCCACTTCTCACTCTAGTGAACTAATTCAGTTAAAGCCCTCATACGTCCTTTGGGGAAAAGTTTTCATACCCCCGTCTAGCTCTGCCTGTGCTTATTGCGCATTTGTAAATATTGGTTTGAGGATACCTGAACCTGCAGGATTTAAGGTGGTGGCATTTAACAGAAGGATTACTTTCTTCCTGGACAGTAAGCCAATTTTGTGTCGAGGTAAGCAGCAGGAAGGAGGAGGAGGGCTCGGAATGGAGCTCCGGGGGTACGGGAAGCCAAGCATCCAGAACAGCCATTTCACCAGCCATCTGGTAGCGCTGAGACGCAGGGCATCTCTGAGGAGCTCAGATGTGGCTGCGGTTGTCGAGCTATCCTCTGGGGCGAACACCATTTGCTGCCAGAGAGTCACTCTCGAGAGGCGGCGCGAGCGAGCGGCGCGATGGTGCCAAGCCCCGCACGGTCAGATCCGACGGGCAGCGGCTGTCCGGGCTCCCAGGCGGGCCCACTGCTCCCCTGCGGGCAATCGGGGGGACTGGTGCACACGGGCGGCTGGCGCTCGGCCGCTGGGCTCAGGGCCCCCCCGCCCTCTGTGAAGTTGGCACATCGGAACGGTCACAGCATGGCAGCATTTTCTCTCTAATCATAGCAAAGGACTTGAAGGTGAAAAGGTTGCAGCTTGTGCAGCGACGGCCGGGTGGTCCCACATCCGTCTCTGCTCCCAGCTTTGCTAATTTGTGTCTCCAGCACCTGCACATGACGACGCCTCCACTCCCGAGCTCTGGCAAGGCTGTCCGCGCAGCAGAGGCAGCCCCCCCCCCCCGCACTGCTGGAGCCTTCCGGGTGTCCGGGCAGTGTGGCCAGTGGCCAGCGAGTGCTGCCCTGCCGCAGCCACCCCGATGCCAGTTCCCCGTCTTCGCAGCTGCTGGAGGTGGGGAATGCAGCGGTTTGGGGAAGGCTGCAGCAGAGGTCCGAGTCCTCGCCCAACCGCGAGACTTCCTGGGCGGCCTCTGGCCAAGCGGCCGTCTCCGTGGCGGCTGTTGGGCAACACGGGGATGATCGTGGCCAGCTGCACCAGGGCGTCTGAGGGGCCGAGCCACATGTGCAGCGCCCCCCAAAGTGCCAGGAATGTCTAGTAGGCACTTCCCGCAGCGCGTTCTCGGGGTGCTTTTCTTCCGATGGCAGGGGCTGGAGGCCAGCGGCTTGGCTTTCTGCTTTCTCCTTCCAGATGCCCGTCTGCTCTTACTTTCTGAAAGGCATCTGCAACAACAGCGACTGCCCTTATAGCCACGTCTACGTCTCCAGGAAAGCAGAGGTGTGCCCAGACTTCCTGAAGGGCTACTGTCCCCTGGGGGAGAAGGTAAGGAAAGGAAAGGATGCTGAGGCTCGAGGGCGCGGCCGGGAGGCAAAGCGCTCTCTCGGCAGCACCGGGCACATACCATTCCTCCTGCCTGTGACGCTTCCTGTCAGACAAGCCGTGCGCATCACCCCGGATCTGTAGCTTCTCACGCTCTCCTGCCTTCTCCCGCCCTCCGCGCACCGCCTCATGGTCTTGCCGAGGAGCGGGCCGTGCCTGCCGGGCTGGAGCTTTACCTTTTGTGTCAGCCAGAAACTTTTCCATTTTTTAAGTCCGGCAGCAGACAGCCTGGTCCCTCCAGAGGTCTTGGACCATAGTTCCTGTATCCCCTTAGCCTCAGCCATCCCGCTGGGACTGATAGGAGGTGTAGTCCAAAGCATCCGGAAGGCACCGGGTTGCCTGGCGCGTCTCTAGGAGCCGTGTGCCCCGATGAGACTCCAAAGGGTCACCCGGTCCTGCGGGCGTGGCTGGGTCTGTAGCCAAGAGCCGTGCTTGGACCGGTGTCCTCTGTCCCCTTCTGTGCTGCGTGCACGGCGGCCACCCCAGGCACCCGCAGGAAGCCGAAGACGAGTGCAGGGGCACCCCGTGACATTATATTTTGGAAATCGCACAGAAAGCAATCTGACTAGGATTCAGAAGTGATGGGAACCCCTCCAGATCGGTTGGTTGTGTCTGCTGCACAGCTTTACCTGCGAGACTCACCTGAACCGTTTTGATTGGTTTCGGATAGGGTAGGGTGGGAGTTGGGAGTTGGGGGGGCCTGTAAGGCCATCGAGGCTGACCCCCTGCTCTGCCTCCACATGTGGTCACCCATCCGGCCGCGAACCGGCACCTTTCCCTCTTCGCAAAGGTAGCGCTACACACGAGCTCAGTGTAAAGCTGTGCAGGCGAGGTGAATGTGCTTTTATTGCAAAGCTCACCTGGAGCCCCCATGACTGCGAGGCGGCCCATCAGTTCGCAGACGAGAAGACGAGCGGGGGGCTTCCTGGTGGGGGATAAACGGGAATGGAGCACCCTGGTGTGAAAGGGGGCAGCCGCTGGGAGGGTTAGGAATCTGGCAAGCGAGCGTGTCTCTCCCGGGAACGGGCACGGAGCTGGCCGTGGCTGTTCCGGGCAGGAAGATCTCATGTCGTGCCATGAGCGCCAGTTCTTCGCACTGCGCTGAGCAAAAGGCCAGCTCCGACGGTCTGCAGGTTCTCCTCCGTTAGAACCATCCCACCTTTTTCGAGGTGTGCAATGACTTAAACAGGCCTGTGAAAATGCAGTGTGCTGATTGTCAAGGACGCCTGTTGCCCTTGGCATAGCAGACCGGTAGCTCGGCCTTCACGCAGGTTTTGCAAGCATCAGAGTGGCTTTGGTCATGGCTGGTGGCCTTGGGAGCTGATCTGGAGGAATATGTGGAAAGGGGCAGGAGCAAGTGGGAAGCTTGACAAGATGTTCAGCCGGGGAAGCCCCTGAAAACCAGGAGCACCGGGAGGTAACTAGTCTCCTTTCGACTCTTCATTTGGACTGGTGCTGAGGAAACGTTGCAGGCCACAATGACTACATTTGCCTCACTATAACATAATCGTTCTGAGGAGCAAACTGTACGCTGCTTTTCT
Organism: Varanus komodoensis; assembly: GCF_004798865.1. Classification (NCBI taxonomy): domain Eukaryota; kingdom Metazoa; phylum Chordata; class Lepidosauria; order Squamata; family Varanidae; genus Varanus; species Varanus komodoensis. Next base: position 1,307,539 of record NW_025336455.1, read on the forward strand.
GTATATAATTGTCAGTGCAGTTTACAAAAGTAAAACGGAATGAAAATCCTGTAGAAATATCAGCCAAACCACAAAAATGGCATGATGGAAAGCAACGTTAAAATCCATGCTAGAAACATCTTCAGATAGTAAAAGCCTGGGAAAAGGTATTTTTAAAGGTCTTTGTCTGACACTGGAAGGATATTAAAGTCGGCACCAGATGAATTACAGAACTTTACTGTTCACCATGAAGAAATTGAAATTGTGAACGATTTTGCATACCTTGACTCGGTCGTCAATCCAGAGGGAGGCTGCAGCCAAGAAACGCGAAGGTCACTGACACTCGGAAGGGCGGCAGTGAAGGAGCTTGAACATCAGGATGTTTCAGTGGAGACCAGGCCGAGATCATCCACACTGTTGTATTCCTGTCTGCTGTGTGTGGGTGCAGAAGCTGGACCGCGAAGAGAGCCGGGTGCATTTGAAACACGGTGCCGGAGGAGGCCTTTGCGAGGACCCCGGGCTGACGGAATGGGGAACAAGGGGTCCTGGATCAAATCGAGCCAGAGGTTTCCCTCGCAGCAGGAATGACCAAGCTGGGCCTGGTGTCCTTTGGGCGCATCACGAGAAGATGAGACTCCCTGGAGAAGACAGTGTGAGGGAAGGTCAAGGGCAGCAGTAGAAAAGGAAGGCCAAGTATGGGGTGGCTGGGCTCCATGAAGGGGGCCATGGCCTGGGATTTACAAGAGCTGAGCAGGGCTTTCATGGACACTCGTCCAGAGGTTGGAGATGACTTGACGGCGCATAACAATGGAGAAGGGGAGAACGTTCTCCAGTGGGGTGCCGCCACTAAGAAGTCCTCTCCTGGTTAATACCTCGCTTCAGATGCCGGGAGTCCCTGGAGGAGGCGTCCCAAGGACGGCCTCAGTGGGCTGACACGGAATTAGGAGTGCTTCCATGTGTACAGGTCCCAAGCTGTGCAGAGCTTTAGCAGTCGGTGTGCACTGCTGTGACGGCAGACCCTTTCTCACAGGCCATGTGCCCCCTGTTACTTCTAAAAGCATAGAGGCAGCCACAGCAGCGTGGGCATTGGTGGGGCAAGCCAGCAGCTCCGCTGCGGCTCTCTGGCTGGACCAACCACGCCAGACTGCCTTTGGGTGGCCTGGGGGAGCTCACGAAGATCTGCCTTTGTGCCGCTGTCCTGCCCGGGGATATCCTGGGTGGGCCGTTTTCCAGCTCGACTCGCCACCGCCATAGATTCAGGGGGCTGCCCGCATGTCCAGCCATCTCCCTCCTCGCCGCCAGCAACTTAGCCGCAGCATTGCGAGATCCGCCGCTCTCATCCCGTTTATCGCTCCCGTTAGAGCATGCTTCTTGAAAGTCTGTGCCGGGCCTGGGATCCTCCACCGAGCTCACGGTGGCGTGTTTGCCGTAGCGCTCGGTCTTGGCGAGTCACGCCGGCCGGCTCATGGCTGTGAGGAAATGCCTGGCCTGCTTTCCCGAGCCCGAGCCCGAGCCGAGGCATTGCCTCAGCCATCCTGCCGGCAGTCCTTTAAGGCAGGCGAGCTGCTGTCATCGCAGACGGAGGGGCCGCAAGTGGCTTGCCTTGCCGCGTGCCTCAGGCCTCCTCAGCTGGAGAGCCCGCGGCTCACGTGCGCCATGTCCGGCGTTCCCAGCACGCATGTGCTGGCTGCCAGGCAGCGCGAGACAAACGGGCTTTTCTGGCCTCAGGCTCTAGAGCGGCACATTTCAGCAGGGGCAAGCCCGGTCGCCTTGGCCGGCTAGCCCGATGAGTGCTTGGCTGCTAATGAGGCCGCGGCCTTGTGAACACAGATGCTGGCAGCACTTCAGGGCCCTGTCCCAAAGGCACGGCTGCACTGCAGTCACGGAGTGAAGTATTGTCTTGCATCACAGAGGTGTGGGTGAACTAAAGTGCTTTGCCCCAGTGGAACCCAGAGGGAGCCTTTTAGCAAGCGCGTCTGCATGGTCAGCCCTCCAACGCTTGCCTTCCCCTTCACCCTGGCACACTTCGAGGTGGGCACCAGGGACTCTCATCCCACCCGCCCGCCCGCCCCTCCTGGCCTCTCCTCCCCCCCTTGCCTGCCATAGATCCTGGCCGTCCAGTCCGGAGCAGCCGGACCCCGTATAGTGGGGTGCACCTGCCATGCTCTTGGCCACTCCCCACAGCGGCCCCAAAGCCAGTGGGGGCCCCAGCGCTGTGGGGCGAGGGAAGGGCTCCGTTTGCCCTGCGGGGGGTTTCCCATCAGGCCGCACGCAAACGGAACGTGTCCTTTGTTCTCGTGCTGCTGCGGGGAGGGGTCTCGCAAGCACCACTGCATGTAGAAGTTCAGTGCAGAGTTGAGGAAGCAGAGCGCTCCGGTGGCAGCGAGGGAGTGCGAGCAGAGCAGATCGCTCTTTGCGAGCAGAGGCCGACCCGCGCCTGGTTTCGTTGCGGGAGACATTCCCTCCGAAGTGAAATCACCGTAACCGGCAAGAGTCTTCCCAGCCCCAGTGCAAGTCACCCAGCCAGCGTGTGTACAATTATTTTAAAATATTCCAATTTGAATGAAAATATAAAAGAGATATTTAGAATATTTATTCTATTAGTGAAGGTGCTTACTGCATCACTTTTGGAGTGTCAGAAAAGCGTTCTCCTACAGATGATGGATAGCAGCCCGTAATTATATAGGGGGGGAAATTGCTGAGTGTGCCATATTTAACTGGGGAGAGGAAATACCCGGCCTGGGCCATCAAGGGTTAATTTTATTCTCTAAATAATATAAAAAGTGCTGAGTCTGTTCCTTTTGCACAAAGTAGAAAGTCCTCAAATGGACCCCGGAGAGTTTATAATATTCTACTGAATCAAGTAAAAATGTTAACCTTGCTTCATAAAACGATGGCTTGTTAAAGATGCGCAGTCCCTTTTCTTGTGAATAATTTAGAAAGGGAGTAAATCTCTTCCCATTCTGCTTTCCCCCGCTTCCTTTTCTGTGTCCGAGATGCGGCACAGCCCAGCTGTCTGCAGTTTTAACTTTCCAGAGGACGAGGGCGGGCGGGGAGGTGAGTGGGCTTTGTCGTCGGCACGGTGTGTGCTTTGGAAGCCCGCGGTGTGAACTCCGCCAAGCGTTCCTCTCGCCCTGGAGCCGTTGGGGTCCCGCAGAGGAAAGCCGCGTCCCCGGGGCCCTCCGGGTGGGCCCCCGAGGCGTGTGTTTGGCAGGCGGAGTGCGCTGCGGCCATGCAGAGGTCCCTCCCGCAGTGGAGCCCCCCGTGTGGGAGCCTTCCCGGAGGGCCTCTTCCACCGCTCCGCCTGTCCTGCAAAGCCGGCTGCCCCGAAAGGAACCCTTTTGCTGCCCTGCGGGCAGTGAGCTGCCTTGCCCTGTCCGGCGTCAGTCCTCGGGGCGAGCGCCCTGTGTACAGCTCCCCCTGCCCTGCCCAGGACCTCCTCACCCAGCTTCACCCCACGGAGTCTTCCCGCCGGCCTGTTCCAGCGGCTCTCCCCTCCGCTGTGCCTGCAGCGGTTTTCAGCCTGGCCCTTTCAGCCTTTCCCACAACCGTGTCTGCCCAGTGCCACGGAGCCCCCGGGGTGCCGGGCCTTCTCTTTCCCCAGCTCAGCCCGGGCGTCCTTCTTGCGCAGCGGGGCGTGGGACACGCTCCGGAGCAGGGAGCAGAGGGTGCACCCATGGCAGGCAGAGCTTCTGTCGGGCCCACCAGTTTATCCACGTGAAGCCGCTTGCATTAATTTCCAAACTGCCTGATCAGAGGACTGCTAGAGTACCGCGGGCGACCTGCTGCTTACGTACTGCCAGCCTTCTGGAAGTCCTTGGGCCCCCTCTTCGCTCCTGTCCTGGCCCACCTCTGCTCCTGCTGCCGCTTGTGCGGCTCCCTGCCTGGCGCGTGGGCCAACGCAGCCGGCAGCGCCCCCCGTGGGGCTTCTCTAGCTGTGCCGTGCACCGGAGCCGTCCTCCAAGGAGGCCCGTTGAGACGCCCATGCCGCCAGCTTCCACCCAGACAGGACTTTGGGTGGTGAGGTGGATTGTGTCCTCTTGGTGGCGGCGTGGAGCATGGGTTTTAGTAGGCTGCCGTTTTGATCTGTGCCTGTTTTTCCAAAAGAAAAGCGTTTGGTTGTCATTTTCTTGCATTATTTCATGCCTGCTCTCTCTTGCTGGTGCGCAAGGGCAAAGAGGCCAGACCAAAACGGCAACCAGGAGGCCCCCAGGCCCCCATTTGTTGAAGGAAAGGGGGCACGCTGTGATTTCCTCTGCTGCCCTCTGTTGGGCTGACTTTCTTCCTGCTGGTTTCTTCTGGGGAGGGTGGTGTCGCCTCTCTGCATGTGCCGCGGGTCCCAAGCATTGCCGCAGGGTGGGGCGGCTCCTCTGAGAGGGGGCACTTCCTGTTCCCGGTATGCTCCACAGATCAAGGCCGAGGCTTGGCTTAAGTAAGAGTGGAGGGCACTGTGAGTGGATACTTGCCTACGGAGGCTGCACCGCTCTTGGCAACAACACCCTCCCAAAATGCGGCCACGGTGGATCAGCCTCCCTCTGCTCATTTTCCCATTAGCCCCAGTCACCGCGAGGACAGTTTCTGTTTTACTGCACAAGCTCTCTTTCCAGTCTGTTCTCTCTCTCTCGCTCGCTCTCTTTTGGTCTGTGTTCATTGTCTCTCACTCTTTAACCAGGTACCCATTTTTAAAAAGCCATTATTATTTAGAAATTATGGTCTGCTCCTCCTGCATTTGTTAAGTACCTCTGTAGACCGTTTGCACCGGGCCTTTCTGGATTGGCAAGATCAACCTTTGCTTCTCTCACGTGCTGTAATTTTGTGCCGCACAGGGTTTTTTTATGGAAAATGTCACCATGTTTTCCAGTGCTGGTTATCTTCCTAGAAATACCTAGCCTTGTATCAAGAGGCTCAGTTTCCCTCTACCTTTGTTCTCCCGTTTCCAGTTGCTGGCTGCCTCTTCCAGGCATGTCTTACAGAAGAGAGGGAGCATCTCGGCTACATACTTAAACAATGTTTAAATGGCTTTTCTGGAGAATTCGCTCTGCTCCCTCCAGATTTTTTATGCCCAGAGTTTTTGTGGAGGATGGGGTGGCAGCGAGGGTGTGGGTTGACACTGAACTGTGGTGTGTGGTCAGAAATTCAGGTGCCAAATTCCACATATCCCAGGGATCTCTTTCAGGTGTTTTGTTAAAAAAGCAGATCGCTTTTCCTGAGCTTCCCCACCCTGGTGCCCTGCAACACAGCGAGGTGGAGGATACTGGGAAGTGCCGTCCCAACGTATCTGGACGGCACCAGTTCAAAGAGGGCTGCATGGTGCCGCGTCACCCAATGGCTTCCGATGGCGACGAAGAGAGGACGTGTGGTGGTCGGCAGAGGCTCAGGAAGCAGTGGTGGAGCCGGACAGAATTTCTTGGTGGAAGGGAAAGTGGAACTGAGCAAGGGGGAGAGGCTTGCCACCTGGCACAGTTTGCAGAACAAGGGAGATCTGGGCCAGACATTCCCAGCTCGATTTCTCACCTGCTGAGTTGCAGGAGGCTCACACGCCCGTGCTCTCTCGCTGCTCTTCTCTCAGCGTGGATGAGCTTTTGGCACCCAAAGGCTTGCGGCTGCGGAGGGCTGCCAGAAGCCGCTGCGTGCTGAGCTCAGCACATGCTCGCCGCACGCTCCCCCCTCTGCAGTGCCGGGGGAATGGGCACAGGCCAGTGAGCGGCCTGGCTGGGGGTCTCCCCCTCCTGCAGGGGAGCTGGCGACCCAGAGCCTCCTTTCACGCACAGGGTGTCCTGAGTGTCGCCACGTCTGATGCTCAGAGCCAGCTTGGAGCTGCCGGGCCGGGGGCTTATGCCCCTGACTGCCGTAACGGAGAGGCCGGCCGGAAGGTTGTGGCGTGGCTGCAGGAGGCGCATGCAGCACCGTTGCTCGGCTCCTTCCCTTGCGTCCGCTTGCCCAGCCTTCTGGGGCAGGGTGCCCCAAGGGATCCGGGCCCTTCCTCCAGGCCCCACGTGCTCTCCAGCATGAGAGGCCCTGTGGAAGCACCCCCAAGGTGTCTGCAGCATCTCGGGCGTGCGCACTGTCGTGGGGCAGTTGCACAGCTTGCTGTCCTGTCCACTCCGCCGGTCCAGTGCAAGGCCAGTCCCCAGCTTGTCCGGATCCTGCCTGTTTCCGGTTTCCCAGCCGGGGGTCCTCAGAGGGGCTGGAGTGCCGCTCCCTCCTCTCGGCCTGCGCCATGCCGCCCATGGCCCAGCGTGAAGGGTGCTGCGAGGAGGGACCCCTCTTCTCCCCAAGTTAACCTTCCTGAATTAATTCGCAACTGCGGTGGAGCAAGAAGAGCAGAAGCAAAGGTGCTTGTGATGAAGGCAGGTATAAGAAATGGAAGCTTTTAATTTGAAGGGCCTCATGAACTCCGAGAGTCCAAAATATCATCCGATTCCTCTTGTGACCAGCCCTGCCTCTTTGACTTTAACCTCCGAAGATTTCCGCCGAGATGCGTCTTATTTACCCTCCACCGAAATGGTGTAATGAGGGCTCCCACTGCTTCGTTAATATAACTGCTGCGTCTTCTGCAACTTTCAGACACTTCTGCTGTAAATGTTGCTTATCAGTACAAATGGGAACCGTTTAATAGCTTGGGCAAGTTTTGAGAGAGAGAGAGAGAGAGAGAGAGAATCTTCCCCTTTGATAATAGGCTGTGATAATTTCGGTAGCAGCGGCGGCCTCCCAGACATGACGCTTTCCTGACAGTAAGCCAGACAGACGGCCTTCCTCCCGCATCAGCCACTGCCGTCGGTGGCATCCACACGGCCAGGGGGAGGACGGCACCGGCAGCAGGTAGCGAGTTCCAAGGGCTGCCCCGCTGAGTCATTAATGGGGGCGGGAAGCCCCTTGCGTGGGCGGGATGCCCTTCCGCAGCAGGGCCGTCGCTGAGCCAATAAACCCTCCCGGCTTGAGGCCGGCAGATGCTGCTCGGCTGCAGGTGGCAGAGCTGGCTTGAACTGCACAGCCGGGCTTCAGATGCCTGCTGCTAATTTGTGGGGCGAAACGTTTTGACCCCTGACGACGAGGCTGTTGTGCTGGAAGGGAAGGTGTCCCCCCCGCCCCCGGCTGCCGGAGGCACAGCGTCGGCTCCCCATCCGGTGCCACCCACGTGAACTGACTTTCCCCGTCGCTCCTTTGAGGGAATGGGCGGAAATTGGTGCCTCTAATTGTCACGATGAAATCTTTGCATGACAATATATTATGCGGTGTCTGTCAAACGGAGCTGTAAGTCTCCTGATTTCCACCTCCCAGCGGAATTGCCTCCTCTGAATGGAAAAGCCGCTCTCGCTCTCAGTGCTCAGCCGTGCACCGCAGACTAAGACACAGCCCTCCTAAGAGTTGGGGACCTTCAGAGGAAGGGTCCTCCCTGCCCAGGAGCACAGCCCCCCCCCCTCCAATACAGGCACTCACCTTCCCCAGTGCCCGAGGAGGCCAGGCCGAGCTGGACCGCCTGGCAGGAGCCCTCACAAGGCCAGTCAGAAGCACGAAGACGTGCTTGCTCAGGCAGGCCGTGGGTCGCTTGATGAGGTGCCCGGGTGGGGGAAGCGTTGTTGAGAAACTCGGCCGCACGAGGAGCAAGCGGATCTGGTGCTGGCCGCCTGCCCTCCCTCTGAGGACGTTGGTGAGCGCCACGTCCTCTCCTGCCTGCTTTCATTCAGGAAGGAAAGTGAGGGGACCTGGGAACCGGGGCGGCCAGCCCTGCCTCTGCTGGCTCACTGAGCAAGGGGCACCCCGCTGCCCTCGCTCCGGGGGCCTTCCTTGGGCGCCGCGTCGCCCACTGTGGCTTTGCTCATGCCTGCGGTCCGCCTGGTGGCCGGCACCGTGCTCCTCCGCGAGCGTCCCCGTCCAAGCCGCAGAGCAGCTGGGTCAGGAAAAGCCGCCGCAGCTCTCTAGCCGATCGCCAGCAGTTGGGCAACGTACTGCTCCGCAGGGCAGAGATCACGCGAGGACACCGGGACTTGTAAACACTTGGACGGATCAGCAGAGCAAGGGGTGAGGCTGCCGGGCACTGGCTGCCTCCCGCCAGGAGTGAGCGGGGGCAGTGCTGGCAGCGAGCTTCCTCAGTTGCCCCTTGCGAAGAGCATGTGCCTTTCTGAGGGGAGCACCCATGCTCTGCTGAGTCACAGAGGCAGAGGCTTTCCGAAAGGGGACGGGTCCCCTTCGCCTCTGCAAAACAACTGCTTTTGCCCAGACTCAGGCGGGAAGGGGCTCCACAGCAAAGGGGCAGCCTCCACAATGCCTCTCTGCATGTCACTGGTATTTAGGATTGCCATAAACCTCTGCTAGGCAGCAGAAGCCGCCACGAGGTTGTTTGTGACCAGAGCGAGCCAACGAGCATTCTGTCTTGATCGATAAGGTTTGTTCTTTTTCACGAATGCAGCCTTCTCGCCCCATGGTGTGTGGGGCAGAATCAAATAGGATGCCGCCCGTGACGTGCTTGGTCCCAGCCCTTCTCTCTGCCCAAGCTGGAGGAGCTGCGCTTGCTCGTGTGCGTCCTTAGTTTGGTCAAACCGGCGACTTGCACGCCCACTGTGCAGGTAGGGAGACGAAGAGATGGATGCCGATCCCTGTGACCCACCGAGCAGCAGAAGCAAGTGCGCAGCCTCTTGTGGGGCAGTGGTCCCACACTGCTGCCCCGCAGGGGGTTTGCACTTGCCGTGCCGGCAGCCCTGGCCCCTGCTGGCACGACCGATGGCCAGGCATGCCGGGAGAAGCATCTGGAGGGCATCCCGTCGGGAAAGCTTCCCTGTGGCATGGCCGGCCGGGATGCGCACCCCTCCCTCGGCGGCTTCCTGCCAGGCACAGCTTTGCATCCTTGCCGCAGAGCCGGCGCCAAGCCTCGCGCCGATGGCTCGTCTCAGAGCCCTCTGGGGCCTTCGGGGGAGGATGTCGTTCCAGGTCCCGTCACTGGCAGGCAGCACTGCCCTCCGACACTGGGGTGTAAAATGCATGCAAGGAAAGTGGCTCGTCCAGCCCGCTCCCTGTGTGGTGTAAGTGTAAGAGGGAGGTGTGCTCTTCCCACCAAAACTGGGATTATGCTGGGATCCTGTTGTCTTCCAGGGTTCAGTGACAGGAAACTGGAATTCCGAAAGCTGCTCCCATCTGCAGCCTGCAATTCCTATTCCTGCCATTGTTATTTACTAGGTGTCAATTCCAAACTGCAGAAAACCATTCCAAATAGCTCCAGAGGGTCAGCAGAACTCCTGTTTCATTCCTGACATCCATCCGGCCCGTTCAGGCTGCACCGTGGGGCCTCTCCTGCCACGGGCAGCGCACTGGGAACTCCAGCGAGTTTTAGGGACTGCGTGTCGTGGCCTGTTTGCCGCAGAGGCCAAGCTTTGGCCTCGAAGTAGCTCCACCCAAGTGCTCAGAGGGTTTGGGCCATTCTCCAGATGGCAGGAGTATGCATGGCCCGCAGGGTGAGAAATGGGGGCGGGGCGGACCATGTGGGATCCCCGGGAGAAACCTCGCACTGATGCTGCCGTGTTCCCAGCAGAACGGCCGGAGCGCTCGGGGCCTTTTCTGACGCCTCCCCTGCCAACGCGTCTCCCTTGATGAACGGCTCGCATGAGCGGCAGTTCCCAGGTGGGGGGCCGTCCTGCGGTGGGGGCGCAGCGCAGAAGAAGACAGCAGGGTCTCCCTCCTGGGCGCTGAGCCTCAAGGAAAGGCGCCTCAGCCTGTTCCTGTTATTCGGTCCCATCTAGTCATCTCCCACATACGGCGACCCCATGAAGGAGGGCATTACAGAAGGGCCTGTTCGTGACGGCTCTGCTGAGCTTTTGAAAACTCCAGGCTGTAGCTTCCTTTATAGAATCGATCCATCTCCCGTTTGACCTTCCGCTGCTTCTTCTGCCTTAATCTTTCCCTCAGGGTTGGCATGTTTGCTTAGCAGGGCAAGTTCTGGCTTCATTTGGCCTAGGGCCACCGGTGCATCTTTCTGTCAGTCTAGAGCAGTGGTGGCGAACCTATGGCACCTGTGCCACAGCGGGCACGGAGGGCCCTCTCTGTCGGCTCGCCAGCCAAGTCACCCAAGATTCAACCCAGCAGCCGAGCATCGGATAACAGCGCACATAGGGGCCATGCGCATGCTCGGAAAGGAGTGGTGGCGCCAGGCGAAGATGTCACGAGCCGCGACTCATTAGCCATGGCTTGTCCGAGCTTTCGCATGGCCGGTCAGTGCGCTGCCAAGGATATATATATATTTGCTTGGACTGGCTGTGAGTTGTTTTTTTTTCTAAACTAAAACCTCAGTTTTCAGGCTTTATTGTAGTGTTGGCACTTTGTGATAAATAAGTGGGTTTTGGGTCGCAGTTTGGGCACTTGGCCTTTAAAAGGTTCGCCATCACTAGTCTAGAGTATTTGCGAAGCTCCCATCTGGCACCATGATGTAAAGGTATCCCTTTTCTTTCCGTCCAGCTTTCACATCCATACATAGTGTGGAGGAACTTTGCCTCAGTCCCCAGTGAAACTTCTTGACACTTGGTGATCTTTTCTAGTTCCTTGATTGCTGCCCTTCCAAGTCGCAGTTTATTTCTGATTTCTTAGCTGAAGCCTCCTTTTGCATTGGGGATTGAGTCAAGGGTGCATTTCTTTTTCTTTCTTTTCCCTGTTTTAGGACAGGAAAAGAGCAGCACAAAGGTGGTTGGTGGAGAAAGGGTGGGACCGGGGAAGGGGCACGGGCCTCTGGGGCTGATGGGCTCCCCAGCCGTGCTCTAGAGCTCCAGCTTAGAGAAGGCGCCTGTGACACCGCTCCACTGGCCCTCGAGTGGTCACTGGGCATGTGCCCCAAGGGTGGGGGAGCCCCCGCATGCGCTGGTCTGCTCCTGCCCCGTTGCTCCCCCCTCCCATCAGCTGCAGCAGGAGCCTTCCCTCCCCAGACATCTTTCTCTTCACTTCACTTCCCTTCTCCTCCTCCTCCTCCTAAAAATAACAGTGATAACAGGAACAACAGTGTTATAACGCAGTTTCATCTTGTTTGCCCACCTGAATTTTGACATCATCTCCCCCCACACCCCGCCCGGTAACGCCCGTCTGGTGTGCCAGAGCTCTTGCCTGGGGGCACGCGGCTGGAAGCACGGTGAGAAGAACAAGCCAGTGCGTGAGGGAGCAGCCCCGCAGGCGGGCCCACGGCTCGGGTCGCATGCAAGCAGCGGTTTGCTCAAAGGAAGGAGCCGGGCCACCGCCTGCAGCTCGTGGGCTTAACTGATGCTTCTGGCTGCTTTCATCGCTGGATCTCAGCTGGGCTGGAAGCCAAAGTTCTTCCTCTAGCCATTGCCAGGACTGGACTGCAGGACCACTGAGATAACGCGAACCATCGCCCTCTTCCTCTTGCAAGCTGGCATGGTGTGGCTCACAGTTCGTGAGTCCTGCTGCCTGCGGCCCCAGCTCGAGGCCGTGGCGCTTTCTCTTGTGTCAGTGTCACCGCAGCTGGACACAAGCCCGGCCATCTCCCGTCTAGGAAGGAGCCAGGACAACGGTGGGAGGCGGTGCAAGATTTCCAGGGGGTGCCGCAGAAGACTGCCCCCTCCAGGCTGGAGTCTTCCAAGTCCCACCTAAGGATGGCAAGGACAGGATTTGGGACCACATGCATACAAAGCAGGTACTTTAGGGGACTTCAGACAATCCTCTTTGACCATCATTCATCAGTTGTACGGTTCTGCCGAAACATCTGGAGAAGGCCAGGGGCCATGAGTCGGGAATGGCCGCAGGAGCAAGCCGCACTGCAGCCTGTCCCCCGGATCTTTCCTGAGAATGCCGTGGGGAGGAGCAACCTCCATGCAGCGGCTTTCCCAGGTCCTTCCAGAAGACAGCCGTGGCAGGTGTGCTTCCGGGAAGGACAGCTCCACGTTGCTGGGTCCCGGCTGGCCCTGTGGCTCCAGCTGCCTGCCAGAACCAGGTGAGGGTAGGCTGAGGGCCCCTAACGAACAGCAGCCGGGGGACCCGAGGGAAGGGCCAGCCAAGAACAGGCACGGCCCTCCCCTCTTGGCCCTGGCGGCAAAGGTCTCCTGGACTTGCCGCGGTGTTTCGTGGCTCCTGGCTCCTGCTTGGACTTTGGGAGCCCTGCTTTGCTGGACGCCACCCGCCTCTCATCTCACCTTGTCTTACCCGCCGTTGCGCCCTGCCTGCCTGCCCTCACCCAGGCATCCGCGCCTGCCTACGCCTGTGCCTGCATGCCTCTTGTCTTTCTTAGCCTCCATACAGCCTGGAGGGCCCAGCCCTGCCTCATCCTGGAAACCGAGCAGGGTCGGCCCCCACTGGAATCTGGAGGGAGGGCGTAAGTCCTGCATTGAGCAAGGGGGCTGTGTGTGTGTGTGTGTGTGTGTTTCATCTTTATACCGCCCAGTGGCCAGAAGACCCTCTTGGCCTTCCAGGCCCCGTCCCGCTGGATGATTCTACGCGTCTGTGCTTCCCGGCATCCGACTGCCGCTCGGCCACGGCTGTGCTGCCGGCCCCTTCCGGGTCTGGACGGCGCTTGGGCGGCGCCTTTGCCCCGGCCCCCTGCTGGCCCCTGCCTGGTCTGGGCTCTGCCTCCCGTGATCTGGGGGCTGGCCCTGATTCCTGCCGCCTGCACCCCGGACTCTGGCAAACGCGGGAAGAGAGCCTCCAAAGAGGTGGCCATGCCCCTCTTGGCAGCATTTCAAAATCTACCGCCGATTCCCCGATTGCACGGCCACCGGCACGGCTTCTTTGGGGATCAGCCGCCGTCCCTCGGATGGGCGCTCTTGCAGGCCGCCCCTCGGCCCATCGCTGCCGGGCCCGGCGCTTCCTGCCGGACCCCCTCGTGTTCTCCTGGGAATGAAGGGGCCGAGGGGCTTTCTTCCTTTTCATGGTACAACCTGCTGCTGGCTGGGATCCTGCCGTGGGTGGTAAAATTAGCAGCACTGACAGGTGTACAGGATCAGATGGCCGAAGAACGCAGCTGCGCTCGGACGGCACCGACCCAGCGGTCCTCCTCTTCACCTCGGCTGACACACGGGGGGCTTGCAGTAACCGGATCCCCGTGTTGCTGGGTGTGAACGCGCTGGCCCGGCCTGGAATGGGGGCCCGGCCCTCCCCATCACGCCGCCGGGCCGCCTTGGGCGTGTCGGGCCATCCCCTGCCCCTGGGCACCGGCCACAGCGCGCTTGCGGGGGCGCTGGGCCGCCTGCCCGCCTTCCCGGTGACCCGGCCCTGCCTGGTGGATGTCCTCACCCGGGAGGGAGGCTGTTGTGCCGCAGAAGGATGGCCAGAGGATGCCGTCAGAGGCCGAGGCTGAGCCAAGCTAAGAAAGGCGTGGAAAAGTCATTAGAAACCTGAGAGTGGGACACGGACTTGGAATTAATTACACACAGTTTGTTTTCTTTCTAGAAGTACAGCCTTGAAAAGAAGCTGGTAAACAGATCCTGATGCCGTTACTGGCTTCCCCCAGCCTTTTCTGTTTATTTTCTTTTTAGCGAGCGTGCCAGGGGTGGAGGTGGGGGCCGGAGGGAAAGGGCTCAGGTCCTCAAGGCAGGGGAAAGGCATCTCGGCAGGGGGAAAAGCAGGCCCTGCGACCTGCCGGGGGGGGGGGGGGGGGGGGGGGAAAGGGGGGGGGGGCCGGGGGGGGGGGGGGGGGGGGGGGACGGACCGGAAAGGAGGATGAGCCCCTTGGAAATGCCAGGGCAGGCTGCAGCCCCTCCTTCCGGGATGGATGTATTTTTAGTGCTGGCCCAGTGGATACTTGCCACTTTGGGTGGCAGGTTGTGCTAGGTTTAAAGGGGGGGGGGGGGTTGATGCAGTAGCACTGTTTCGATTTTTCAAAGGTATTTAATTCTCGAGGTCCCGTGCAGCAACCTTCCCCAGTGCAGCTTGGAGCTGAGGCCCGACAATCTCACACCCACACAGTCTAAATTGTACTGATGAAAGGAAGAAACCTTGGGGTGACCAGGCATGGATCTGTGGGTGCAGCAGCTGGGAAATCTGTTCTGAGTTTCTGGTGCTCAGGACAGATTCCTGGTCTCAGACTTCTTTAATTCGGAGTGTCCTTTGCACAAGGTCTCAGTGGATCCTGGCTTTTTAGGGGGAAAAGCAGCACTAGAGTAGATCCTACAAGCCCTGATGCTGGTCCATCTCTCTCTTAGATAATGCAAAACTGAAATTGCACCCGCACATAATATTCATAGGCTAAAGTATAAAAGAGTATCGTACTCTACGGATATCAGAATGCCAGAGATTCAGCCTGGAGATTAAACCACCCTCAACACCTGCAGCTAAGGAGAGAGACGGACAAAAATGGGGGGCAGTCTTTTCCACTTGGATTGCAGTGGTGGGGGACACACTCTGATATGGCACCCCCTCACACTACTTCTTGGAGGAGCCTGTGATCATAATCCTGTTTCCTTTTGTGATTCTCCATACACAAACGTCAGCCTTCCAAACATTTCCCTATTTGCTTGCTTGTTTAATCAAATTAAAAAAAGGGAGATGGAAAGAGAAGCAGTCCAGCTCGGAGAGGTCCCCTCATGTGCAGCGAAGAGAGTTGCTGTGCCCCGTCAGCTCACGCGGCCCGGAGGAAACCGTCCATGGCTTTGAATCCTCCTTGCTTTCTTTGGGGCTGGTGGGCATGTTCTGCGTGGGCGCTGGGCTGGCGCTCGGGAGCACGGCCAGTCTTTCTGCACGTGGACACCCCGACACATGTATGTTGCCTGTGTGTGTGCACTGCGACTTGGAAGCCCCGTGGCTGGATGTGGGGCCTGGGCGACAGAGTGAGAGGGTGGGCGCCCGCGGCCCCAGGGAAACCAGTGGGGCACGGAGGCCTGACGTGACCACCCCTTACATTGCGCAGCCGAGCTGGCGGAGGAGGCAGGAGGGGAAATGCTCCGTCCGAGGGTTGGACTCCAGGTCCTTGGAGCGAATGCCTGCGTCTTCTCCAGTCGCCTGTGCGCCCCCCCCCCCCCCGCTTCGCGCATGGGCCAGCCCTGCGGTGCCTCAGCCGCCCAGAGCACCGAGCTCCTCCCTGTCTTCCCCTCTCCTTGTTCGAGCGTATCGGCTAAATCGAACCACCCGCGTAAAGGTCAGCACTCAGACTCAGCTTATCGCTTCGGAATGGCGGGGGGGCTGGAAAGGGCAGTGTTTTCATGTCTGAGGGCTGCGGCGCTGCTGCCGGTGGAAAGCGCGCATTCCTGCGCTTACATATGGTCTGGTCCGTGCTTGGAGAGCAAGAAGGCTGTGTAACAGAGTAAGAGGAGTCCTGTGCTGCCCGGCCGAAGGCCTCCCTCGTCCAGCCTGTCCCCGCAGCCCCTCACCCGGTACCCCCAGGCAGGCCGCGGCCACCTCTGCCGTGCCCCCCGGCGGATTCTGCCCTGACTCGGGCCTGGCAGAGCCCCCAGCCACCAGGGCTGCCAGCCCCGGCCCGCTTCTCCCCCGTGAACGCTCCCCGCCCCCTTCCAGAGCCTTCCAGCGCCATCCATCGCAAGGTCCCGCGGAAGCACATTCCATGGCTCCCCTTGGGGCTCTGTGCAGGGGGGCTTCCTCCGTTGCCCCCAGCGAGCTTCATGGGAGGACCCTTCAGGTTCGAGTGTCCCGAGCGAGGGAGGAAAACATCTCCCCCCCCCCACACCCCGCACGGCTTCAGGGTGGTGTAGCTCCGCCGTGGGATGCCCGCAGGCCCCGGGACACGGGGAGAAGGCTGCCCGGCATCATCTCAGTGGCCGTCGAGGACTGAGCCTTCCCTTCTGCGTTTCCAGGGCCCGGTGTCCTCCAGATGATTTGGGCCACACCTCCCACCCAGTGGCATGTCCAGTTTGCAGGAGTCATGGGCTTTGTAGTACAAATCACCCACTGTGCAGGTGTTCCCCCAGTCGGCCTTCGAGTGTGGCGGGAAAGCTAATATTGCTGCAGTGCAGGAATCCGCCCTGGATCAGGCACGGGCAAGCGAGCGGTGGCGTTCTGGAGGGCAACGGGTCTTCTGGGCTCGGCCGGTGGGGCTGTCCCCAGCGCGCTGAGCCACGGTGTGGGGCTGTGCTGGCTGGGGGATGCTGGGAGTTGTATTCCAGTGCCTCACGAGGGCAGCAGCTTGAGGAAGGCTGGTCTGGTGACAAGCGTGGAAGCCCGTTGGGAGTGATGAGGAGCTGTCAGGGGCCGGGGATCAGCACAGGCCTCTTGTGTGTGTGAAGGGGAGGTCACAGCGTTGTTCTGTGGAGATCCTTGCCCTTCCCTGTGAGCAGCTGAACCCCATCAGCCACAATGGGCAGATCTCACAAGGCGGCAGCTTTCAATGAGGTTGCAGAAGGCAGTGCAGATGGAGTGCAGCCCAGGTGCTGTGGGGGGCTGGGGCTGGGGCAGCCTCAGACTGCTGCTCTGCAGACCCCTTGCAGCCCCACCAGCCCCTCCTTCTCCACCTTCCCCCCTTATTTATTTAGTTATTTATTTTTCAATTTATATCCTGCCTTTTTCCTGCAAAGGGCTCGAGGCAGCTTACATTTTTCTCCTCCTCCATCTTATTCCCACAACAACAACCCTGTGAGGTAGGTTGGGCTGAGAGTCTGCGACTGGCCCAAAGTCACCCAGTGGGCTCCAAGGGCGAGCGGGGACTCGAACCCAGATCGTCCGAGTCCCAGTCCCACGCTCTTAACCACTGCACCACACTGGCTCTCGGTACCACTTTGCATTCAGTACCCCAGTTTTTATGCGTCGGCTCTCTGAAAATGCCGCCTTCCTGTGCCGCAGCTTCTTGGCTGGAGTGGCAACCCGGTGCAGAGGCGGTGGGACCGGCCATTCGGTGGGCGCCGCCTCTGCCCCAGGATTGCTGGAGTCTGTCTTGACATTCTCCGAAACATCCAAGGGCTCTGGATGCCGGGCATTAATCAAGAGCTCCAGCAGGGCTTTGCCCACAGTCTAAGTTAGGCTGAAGCCCCCCTCCAGGGCGAGGGGAGAAGTTAAGCTAGGGCGGTGGTCCAGAGGGCATGCTTAACTGATCCAGGACCCTGAATTGACCCTTGGGGAGGGGGCGTAACAACGGCCGTGGTTTCGAGGGGGAGCGCCTCGAGAGCCGGCACCTGCCCTCTTGCTCACCACTCTATAAAATGCCTTGCGCTTTGATAGCTCTATAAATAAGCAGTAAGATGCTATAAATAAGCAATTGAGGCTCCCAAGAAAACGCCACCAAAACCGAGACAAGCCCCTGCCACGGGGGGTGCCCAGGTCTTACTCGCGGTGCCTCTTTCATCTTGACAGCAAGTGACCCCTCGGCTGGACGCTGCTGAGGGTCCGCCTCCACGAACTAATGCGGCCAAGGCTTCCGGAGCCTCGGGCCAGTGATCCCGGCCTTCCCACTTCAGAGGCTTGAGCAGACGGCAGATGAATCGGCGGGGGCCGGGGGACACGCAGAATAAAACGTCAGGGCATTTGTTGTAGCCAGACGAGGGCCAGGGGTCCCTCGGCACCCTCTCGACCACATTTCTTGGAGCATCCCAGTAAAGCGAGGATTGGCTTCGGCTGCAGTTATTTCGGGCTGGAACAGTTCAGCCACTCCAGGTCAGGGACTAAAATACAAGCCTTAAAAAAGCAAAATAAGAAGGCAGGCCATCGCGAACTGCAGCTGCAGTCCACATGAGTATTCAGTGGCATGGCTGCCCGGGTATGGATGGGCGGCACACAGGTCGCAGCGGGCAAACTGGCAGACCGGTCGAGTTGGAAGGGGCAAGGAGGCCTTTGCGGCCAGCCTCCTGCTCAGGGCTGGACTCCTTGCAGACAGCTTGCTTGTCCTGCTGCATCCAGAAGGCCTCGTACGGGAGAGCTCCCCGTCTCCTGGGGTCGTGGGGTCTCATTCCTCTGCGTCTTTGTGCTTGGCTCCAAGCATGGAGCTGGTTATCTCAAATCAGTATTTGAACTTCAGTGCCCATCAGCCACAGCCTCCTTGTTCGTTGACTCTGTGGCTCACTGCGTATCCCCCAGGATCTCATAATCATTCCACATAGACCCTTTTCTCTGGCGCCTTTCCGTTTCTCTCCCCTCTTGCACACGTGCGTGTGCTCACACACTTCTCTCTCTCTCTCTCTCTGCATGTTCATGGCTTTCTATTTTATTATTACTATAAATGAAAGAGAAGAAAGGGAGAAGTAACAAGAAAAAGAAAAAGATACCAAGCGTCCTTACCCAAAAAATACATAAAGCACTAAGTGCAAGAAGTTACACAAAAACTCAGTAATTATTATTACTTCTATCAATTTTATAACTACAGTTTTGACTTAATAATACTTGTTTATTACAAAAGAAAAAAAAAACTTTAGCTCAGGTATCAAGGAAATAGAAATTCACTACTAGTAAATAGTAATTCACTTTTATTATTTTTATACATAAAAGAGAAAAAAAGCCAAAAAAGTAACATTAAAAAAAGGAAAAGGTACCAAGTGGCTGTCATTTCACCTGCCCTCAAAGTGAAGATACTGTCAGGCTGCTCTTAATTTAGGCAATTATTCTCTGAATGCAAAATTGTTTTCTGTTCTGTGATTGCATCCCATCCTGTCCGGGAGACTTGGGTAGTTAATTTGATTAGATTCAAGCAGAGACACCAGAACTCACAGAGTGACTGAAATGTACTTGTGAAAATATCTCCGTACTGGCCAAGCCCTACCGGAGCATGTTCGCGGGTGCCCAGGCTTGTCTCTCGGAGGTTTCTTGCTCATTTTCCAGCCAACTCACAGTGGGCACTCTTGGTTTTCTTTTAGTGCAAGAAGAAACACACGCTCGTGTGCCCAGACTTCGCCAAGCGTGGAATCTGCCCAAAGGGCTCCCAGTGCAAGCTGCATCATCCCCAGAGGAGGAATCCGGCCAGGCAGCCTGGCCCCGGGAGCTCCTTCCAGCACGAATGCTCAACACCAAAGCGGGCCCCCCCGGCAGGCCAGATGTTGTGGTAAGCAGCTTAAGTGCCACAGGATCCTGCCAGACGCTGAGGGGGCAGGGGGTCTCCTCCCTCGGGGGCTTTCTATCCCTGGCTGTTGTGTGGGGGCATTTGCTGGGATGGAGGCATTCCGGGGGGGGGGGGGGGCATGCGTGTGACTTGGCGTGTCCAGAGGGACTGTGGCCGGGGGGCATTGCTGAGGGCCCGAACGCGCAACCCTTCCTGGTCCAGAGAGTCCCGTCCGTGGCCGGATGTGGCGTCAGTTCCCACGGGAAGGCCACGTGGAGGGGTGTTCCAGCAGCCAGGGCGAAGCGTGCGCCATCGCTCAGCGAGGGGCAGGCCCGTGTCATGCGAAGGGGACGCTTCTCAGAACTTCGGGGGCAGGCTGGGGGAGCGCTCAGCGCCGGTCCAGACAGTGCTCGCAGTGTGCACCTGCGGTCTGCCCTGTGCTGCTCCGCACAACCTCCCTCTCCAGTTTGAAGTTCGGGTGGTATAATTGAGGGGCCACAAGAGGACAGGCGTGAACGGATCCATGTCTCAGGAGTCACATCGTGAGCTTCAGAACTGCTGACACCATTTACGTTCGCCTAAAGAAGAGGACGGGGAGCCGGCTGCCTTGTCAGGAGGCAGGGAGAGCAACGGAGGCCATTCTTGTTCCCCCGCGAGCGCGTTGGGTGCGGCTTCGTCACTGGGCCGAGGGAGGGATGCTCGGCTTCTCCCCTCCCAGTCCATACGTTGCACACAAGAGTGAGGGGGTGGTCGCCGAGGGGCTCGGGCCTCGTTCCCAGCCAGGCCGTCAGCCTTGGTCTGACCTGTACCACCGCCCTGCCGATTACGGGCAGGAGCACCTGTGCGGAAACGCTTCTCCAGGGCACACAAACAGGACAGTCGCTCTGCACAGGAAGCCAGCGTGTCAGGGAGAAGAACGCTTGCCCAGCCCTCTCCCTGACATGCTAGCTTTCTGTGTGCGGGGTCTGCTTATTTACTGGAGGACCCTTCCCTGCATGAGGCCCTGGTGTCCGCCTGAAGTGGTGTGGCACGGACACTGCTGGCCCTGTGCCGGTGCTGCACTGGTGCCCCCCCCCCCGCCCCCCGCAGCCGCAGGGCCACCTGGGCCGGGTGGCAGCAACCAGGAATGGGCTGCTCGGAAGGGAAGAGCAGAGTGCCGAGAAACCCCGGCCACGCCTGGAATGGGCTTTCTTCCTGGAGCCCGGCAGGTCCATCAGAACTGGGCTGAAGTGCTTAGGCAGGGAAGGGGACTAGCGTGGTGGGATTGGGAGCGACCCCCCCGCCCGGAGGAGCTGGGCAGCGGCACCAGCAGAGGCGCCTTTCAGGCTGCATGCCAGGCCGGAGCCGCCCCAGCCAGGAATCGGCACAAAGCAGCCCCGCAGAGGCCTGGTCCCACGTGCCCTTGGGGCCTGTCGATCACGTCCTTGCCAGGATGCCGCAGGCTGCCTCCCTCCCTGGGCATCCCCCCGCCCAGCCATGCGCCCCAGCCTTGTGAAGTGATGCCTCAGAGCAGAGCAGAGGCTTCCCCTGATCAGAAATGCCCGGCTGTGCCTTCTCCCCCACCCCACCCCCAGCTCCGGAACGGGGCCTGTCCTCACCCTGGGATTCTGCAACCGGTCTGCATCCACAGGACGCGAATTGGAGGTCTTGCCTTCCAGCCTCGAGTCCAGAGAACAGAAGGCACGTGGCGCCGGAGGCCCATGATGCTGAGCCCCTGGGTGTGCAGCAGCCCTGCCAATCCCACCTGCTGCCAGGCCGGGCTCTTGCGGACGGTGCCTCCGTGCGGCGAATCTCTTCGAGGAAGGCCAAGCCAGGCCGGGCCAGCCTTCTGTCCTGTGCCCCCTGCCCAGGCACAGGGAAAGTGACCCCCTCGGCATCACGGATCAGAGCAGGTCTATTTATGTAGGGCTCAGAATAGAAGGGGTGGGCCGTGCTAGGCCCGTCTGCAGCGCTCTGGGCAGAAAGCTCCCCATCATTTGTCCACGCCGGCCTCGGGTCCACGTGTGCCCCCCGGGAGGCGTCCTCCCTCGACCGGGTCGTCTCCCTCAGATCGGCTGCAGGAGGAGGGTGCCACTACCAGAGCGGGCGGATTGCTGGGCACGGAGGCGCGTCTGATGCAGAGGGCCGCCTGTGCCTGGCCTGCGAAGGCTTCCCTCCGAGTGGCTGGCGTGGGGACTGTGGGGGGCTCTGCATGAGGAGCCTGGGGCCACAGTCACAGGAGGCCTTGGGCAAGCTTCCTCTGAGCAGCGAGCCCGGGGCCTTCGGGGCCTGGACGCCCGGGGCCGGCCCTGTGGGTGAGCAAGGGTTGGCGCAGAGATCCCTGCTCTCGTGACCATCGGCCGCCAGTCAGTGGCCGGGACTGGCCTCTGCTGAGCCCGGGAGGCCCCGGGAGGGCTGAGCGAGGACCAGCGCCTCCTCCAGCCTCCCCGATCCGTCAGACGGGGTGTGGGATGCCGCTGCACAAGCTGTGCCGGGAGTGCAGGCCGCGGAAGTCCATGTGCGTGCTTGGGTGTAGATCCCCACTGAACGCAGTGAGGCTTCCTCCTGTGCCAGCTTGACTCGAGGCGGGCCGCACGGGAATGAATGCGGAGGCTGGGCGGGACCGGGGCAGCTTTCCCCTGGCCGAACTCATCAGCCCTCTGTCCCTCCTGCAGGGGATGCCCGGCCTTGACGGTGTAGACGGTGAGACTGGGGCAGAGTGGGACCGTCCCAGTGCCCACGGCCTCTCTCCAGATGGGTGCCCTGGGAGTCTTCCTCAGACCCCTGGCCCTTCCTTGTATGGTCGCGCCTGGAGTGGCAGATACCCTTGTGGGCTCTCCAGAGTTATCCAGGGTGACAGAATAAACTTGGAATGCCACCCGGCTCACATCCCCTGTGTCAATGAGGTGCAAAATACTTCCTTGCTCATTTTAGGTAAGAATGTGAGAGGTGGGGGGAGCCTTCAGGGCAGGAGAGGGGCTCTCGGCCTCTGTCTGGTGGTGCTGACGTTTCAGTCCCCTTTCAGGGAGAGGATGGGGCAGTGAGACGAGGAGAGCTTTTAAATAGCACGCGCCCTCTGTCTTTATTAGTGCTGCCGACAGGGATGTCAAACATGATAAAACATCGCATTAGCTGGATTTGCTCAGAGGCGCAGGCGTCTTTGGGATGGGTCAGGACTAGAGCCAATGTCAGGGAGCTGGGCAGCCAGGGAGGGGCGGTCTCCGGAAGCTGAGCGGGAGCCGGCACCAAGCCCCAGCACGCCCTTTAAGCCCCGGGCTCCATCCAGCAGCGCAGGAGGGCGCAGCAAAGAGGACGCTTCCTCTGTGAACGTGCGGGATGCTTTCTCCTGGCCCTTTGGACTCCTGAGCAGTCCGTCCGGTAGGGAGACCTTTGGATGGCTGGAGAGGAATGGCTGGCCCAAGGAGGCCACGGAGTGATGTGCTTCCGGGGGTGGAGAGTGCCGGACATGGGCCCCGCGTGTGATGCTCCAGCAGGCACCCCCCATGGTGTGCGCTCACGCCCACATTTCCTGGGAGTGGCTCAAGCCCCCCCGCGCCCCCACGCAGTGACAGAAATGCCTTCCTGGGTTGCTCTGTCATTTCCTAAAGATGGTTCACCTGCAGGGGAAATGGTGCTAAAAACACGGTAAACATAGCCAGAAAATTCAATTGTCCAACTGGTCAATTGTCAGGTGAGCCTGTCATTTTCGCCTGCCTTTTGGGTGACCATTTCTCCTTCCAACCCTGTTTCTTGCATACAAAAATACATATACTAAAAGAATAATGTTCAAATATGCTTTATCTTAGGAAAGCTCTTACAAAAGTGCAAGTATTGTGTAAACACGCCAGCTGAAATGCATGAATAAAGATGTGTACAATGCGACTTTTTCTTCCTTTAGCTTTTTAAACAAACTTAAAAGTTTGAGGCAATCCAAAGTTAAAATGGAAAATTTGCCTATATATTACTTCCCTCCTTTTATATGCACAGTCTACTATGGTGAGAGGAGGAGAGTGTCAGAGAAGCCGAGAGCAATGCTGCCAGGAGGCCGGACACGTCTCCTAGCAGGCAGGGAGGCCACAGCGGAGGCGCCAGACTGAGGTGCGCCCGCCTGCTGCAGAAGGAGCAGCCACATCTGCAGACGGGCCGCATCTCACCCGTGGCGACGGGGGCAGAGAACCTGGCAGAGGGCCGCAGTGAGAGCTGCAGGCGATGCTCGTGGAGGAGCTTTCCCAGGCAGAGGCAGCGATGCGCAAGCGGGTGCCCGTTGGCACTGCGCAGAAGGCGGCCACGGCGCACCACTTCGGAACCGTCTCACCTGAAAACCCTTCAAAGAAATGATCCAAAATGAAGCAAGAGACGGTGCTGAAAGAGGAGTCCCCCCAGGCTAGAAGGCACTCTGCAAGCTCCTGGGGAAGAGCAAAGGGCAAGTTCAAATTAAGCGCTCACTAATGCCACAACTAGGTCAAAACCCAAATGCTGACTTGCCGGAGACGGAAGGAGAGTCCAACAGGACACCACACATGCAGCTGGGACTTGGAACGTGAGAGGTACGAATGAAGGCCAGCTGGGGATTGTAAAGCAGGAAATGGAATG
This sequence comes from Varanus komodoensis, assembly GCF_004798865.1. Taxonomy (NCBI): domain Eukaryota; kingdom Metazoa; phylum Chordata; class Lepidosauria; order Squamata; family Varanidae; genus Varanus; species Varanus komodoensis. The sequence continues at coordinate 1,330,988 of NW_025336455.1, forward strand.
GCTGAACTTTGCATTACGCAAACTAACGTGGATTGGAATGGGACATTTCCAGTCAGACAAACAAGTTTTACTCTGGAAGTGACACGCTCAGAAGAAAGGGAGTGGCTCTGATACTAAGACAAAATGAACCATAGGCAGTAGGAGCCTGCTGCACTCCTACCATTCAGAATTCACGGAAAACCTATCAAAAAACCATCACTCAGGTCTACACTCTAACAACAGATGTTGAAGAAGAACTTGAAAACTTTTACGGAGGAGCAAGCTTTTATGTTCAGGAGGAAGCGCCCCAAAACAAAACATGCAGATAATCTTAGGTGGCCGGAATGCGAGTGTAGGAAACCAAGTGGAATCAGTGGTTGTAGGAAAGACCGAGACTGGAACTAAGAAATTAGATGAAGACCGAGACTTGGAAGGGCAGCAGCGAAGGAACTAGAAGATAATTAAGTGTAAGGCTGTTTCATTGGAGACCAAGGCCAAGTTCATCCACACTATTGTATTCCCAATCACTGTTTAAGGATGTGAAAGCTGCACAGTGAAGAAAGTTGACAAGAAGAAAATCGATGCATTCGAAAAGTGGTACTGGAGGGGAGCTTTGCAAATACCTGTACCGGCAGAAAGACAAACCAGTGAGCCCTAGATCAAAGCTTGAGCTTTCCCCAGAAGCGAAAATGCTGAAACTGAGTCTTTTGTCCTTTGGGCACATCATGAGGAGGCCTGACTCCCTGGAGAAGCCCATCATGCTGGGAAAGTGGAAGGCTGGAGAAGAAGAGGAAGGCCGTTTGAGATGGGTGGACTCCATAGTCAATGGAGATGGGTTGCCTCTCCTTGTTTTCCATGATCTTGCTTCTTGCTTCATAAAGAGGAAGGTCAGATCTCTTCTTGCTGATGCCAGAGTGAGGACATGGAATAATCAATTCGAGCTGCAACAACCCAGATTCAGGCTGGACATCAGGAAAAACTTCCTCACGGTCAGAACAATGGGGCAGTGGAACCAGCTGCATGGAGAGGTGGGGGGGCTCTCCCACACTGGAGATATTCAAGGGGAAACTGGGCAACCATCTGAGTGGGATGGTGTAATGTGGTGTCCTACAACAGCAGGAGGTTGGACTTGATGGCCTTCATGGCCCCTTCCAACTCTGCTATCCTGTGAGTCTATGATTCTATGAATTGTTCAGTTGGACCACAAGGAAGGCTGAGCGCCGAAGAATTGAGGCCTTTGAGTTGTGGTGCTGGCGGAGATTCCTGCAAGTCCCTTGGACTGCAAGGCGATCAAACCGGTCAGTCCTAGAGGAGATCAACCCCGACTGCTCTTTAGAAGGCCAGATCCTGAAGATGAAACTCAAATACTTTGGCCACCTAATGAGAAGGAAGGACTCCCTGGAGAAGAGCCTGATGCTGGGAACAATTGACGGGAAAAGAAGAAGGGGGCGGCAGAGGATGAGATGGCTGGATGGAGTCCCTGGGGCAGTCGGCATGAGCTTAGGTGGACTCCGGGGGATGGTGGAGGACAGGAAGGCCTGGAGGAGTGTTGTCCACGGGGTTGCGATGGGTCGGATGCGACTTAGCGACTAACAACAACAACATGAACTGTGCCCACAAGGTTCATAGAAAAACACCCTGGTTGCTCAAAGGAAGCCCGCAGTGTGTTCTTTTATTTTTGCTGCTGCATTGTGTTCTAGCATTTATTGCTGTCACTTTCAGGACAAAAGCATCCAGTGTCAAGAGCAGGACTGAGGGTGAGGAGATGGAAGAAGAAAATGGCAAGATGTAGTAGGGCAAGAAGCGAAGGCGAGCTTCGAATGCCAGCAAGGCGTGGCAGGAGCAGAGGTGCAGGCAAAGGCAGGAGCGAGCAAGGGTCAGATCCTGGCCAGGTGTGGCAGGACGAGGGTCATGAAGCTTCAGGAAACGGAAGAAGACAAGATAGGAGTGAAGTCGTTGCATGGCTGGCGGCAGCGGCTGAATTGGGAGCCCAGAGCCAGGCACCCAGAAGAGCCTTGTTGTTGTGGCAAAGCCGGCAGGACTGAGAAGCCTTTTATGGAGGGCCTTGTAGCTCCCGCACGGTCTGCATGTTTGCAGTGGTCCTGACGCCGCGAGCACTTAGAGAGCTGAGCCAATCCTGCGAGTACTCGCAAGGTGAACTAGGCTGGTTTCCCTGTCAGGCCACCAGGGGGAGCTGCATCACTGCAGGTCCTGAGGGTGGCCAGTTGCTTTGAATGCCTGGGGATGGCGAGAATGGCAGCCCCCCCTCCGGCTCTCTTGCTCCAGCTCCTTCGCAGGGATGGTCCTACTCCAGACCAGGGGTTCTCGCGCTCCGGTTGGGCGGTGGGCACTCCATGCCTTCTCTCACCGATTTCTCACATACTGGGCAGACACTTGTGGTCGTGGACAACAGTGGATGGTCCCCAGAGAGGGCGAGCCAGACGGACGGTGGAGCACTGCAGAGCCGCACTGCATTCATCTGCCAGGGCGGGGCGGGGGCTCCACACCTCGTTGAGTTCCTGCGTGACTTGCGTTGGCTGCCAGGGTGAGAAATCCATAGATCTCTCCCAGCTCCTTCCTTCTCTGGGTTTAACTTGTACCTGCTAATGCTAATGGCCTTTGCAGAGCCCAGCTGTTATCTCTGTCTAGCATTAAAAGCTCTCCATATGTAGCCTCCTTTATCTTTCTGTCTTGCAGGAAACTGGCGAAAGAAGAAACCCCGGGACCTTCGGGAGCAGAGCAGGGCGGGGACATCTGGACCCCCAAGGTCCCTTCGCAGACCAGCCGGCTAACGAAACTGCCATCCTTTATCTCTCTGCAATCTCCCCCCACCTCTCTTGGCGAGGAAGACCACAAGCCCGAGAGAGAGAAGAGTGGGGAGGAAGCAGGTAAGAGCCGGCCCAGGGCTTGGGCGCCTGTCCTGTGTCGCCTCGTCACTTGGCACCTGTGCTTTTGAATTTAATGTGCAGCCCCATGCTTGTTGAGCAAGGAAAAAGTCCCAGATCCCCAGCATGCCCGTGCCCTGGGTGCTGGAGGGGGAGTGCTGGGAAGCTGGGGGACGTTTTCTGGGTGGCCGCGCGCAGCACCGTGGCTTTCCTGGCCTCCCACGCAGCGACTGGATCATGTCAGAAATCCCGGCGTTTAACGGAGGAAAACGCCGCTGCTCCGGGAAACACTCGAGCAAAGAAGCCGACGGGAGGGAAGGAGTGGGGGCCCGGGTCGCCTCATTTCTTCAAGCTGAGCAAATGCGTGGGAAGGGAAGGAGTGGCCCCCCCTGCCCAGGAGGGCCTCCCCCCCGCCCCCCTGGGACGGGCGTTCCTCCCGACGACACTTCCTCCGGATCGCCCGGCTGAGGTTTCACCCTTAGAAACCGCCTTTATCCAACACGCCTCCCTCTCCCCCCCACGTGTGCAGAGCACCCCGAGACTGGTTACTGCCCTGAGCCCTGGGAGACGGCCGGTTGCAAGCTGAGGCCATGCGCAAGGCCTGCCTTGGCACAGAAGAGCCGTGCGGGCCCCCGAGGCTGTGGCTTTCCTCTCCCGTTCCCTTCGCCGCCTCTTCTTCGGGCCCCTGCCGTGAGATCCGTTCCGTGGCCCTGGCTCGGGAAACTCCGCGGGGCTGCAGGACCCCCGGAGACGTGGGACAGCTGCCTGCTTCACCCCACGGTGTTCTGGCGGAGCAGCAGGAATCCTCCAGTGTTTGGGGCAGGGGAGGGGTCTTCCCTCGCCCCCCAGTAGCCGGGGGCCTTTCCCACTGGAGGTGCCAGAGGGGCAGGCCTGGGGCTCTTCAGTGTGCTGTGCTGTGCTCCCCCTGCCCCCAGGGCATTGTGGGGTGGGGTGGGGTGAGCAGATGGGGCAAGGAGAGCTTTGCCGAAGAAGCAAATCTGGCAGGAGGCTGCCCACTTGTCAGAAATGCAGGCGCTGGATGCCAGACCGCCCGGAGGGCCCGTTTCTGCCCCTGCACCGCCACACACAACACCACATCAGCTGAAGGGGCATTTGGGAAAACTCAGTGGGTGGCAGGGCCCTTTGGAAAAGGTTCGGCTCTTCCTTTCAAGCCCCTTCCCTTCCGCCAGCCTCTTCTTCCCTTCCCTTGTCCATATCAGTGGATCTTGGTCTCTGCCCCAGAGGCAGAGCAGTTAAACTGCAGGTCAGGGGACAGAGTTGAAGTGCCAGGAATAATTCATATCAGGTCGGCGTAATTCAAAGCTTGGGTGTGCTGTCCGAAGATAAAAGTACAGGTGCCAGTGGAAAGGACATGTGTCCATGAAGGAGTTCTTCCAGGGATAATTTCAGATTTCTGTGTGAAATAAGCAAAAAAGTAAGCTTCCAGGCCATAAGGTCACGCAGGCAAACAGATGTCGCCCCTGCACCTGCTGAAGTTGGCCTGCTCATGGGGAGTTTGAGCTTAGAGGCAGAAGCCAGCGTGCTGGCACACTGGTTAAATTTGGGCCGTTAACGCTGGCTGCAAAATCTGGCGACAGGAGCCGGATTCTCTCGCCACCGGAAGCAGCTGCGCACGCGGCTTTGGAGCGAGGCCCCGGTGCCCTGTGGCCGTCCGCAGCCGACCGAGTGCGCTCAGGAGCGCGGGGTCTGGCCACACGGGCAGCGCCCTCCCTGCCACCCATGCTTGAGCCTCCCCCCGCCAGGTGTCTTCCAGATGTGCTAACCGCAGCCCCCGCCCCTCCAGCTGGCCTGGGACTGTAGCCCCGCACACCTGGCGGGCACCCGGTCGAGGCGCACCGGTGCGGTGCGTCAGCCCGGGCCTCAGGATCGCTCTTCCGCTGCGGGGCCCCCACGCCCCCCGGGGCATCCCGTGCCATCGGCTCCGGGCTTGCCGCGTCTCCTGCCACGGGAAGCTCCCCGCACCCCACGTGCTCCCTGCCCCCTGCGCTCGAGGGCCCGAGCCTCTTCTGCTGTGGGCTCCCTTCGACCATGACAGGTGCCAGGACGAGGCCACCCGTTGCTTCGGTGACCGCCCACAGGTAATGAATGGCCTCTCCATATTTCACCTCCCAGTTAAATCGCTCATGCCAGAGCGAGCGTTCCTCCCCGTGCTAATTGTAGCCGAGTGCACCAACGCAGGCCCTTCCAATCGAGTGCTAATTTAATTAGAAAGCACCCATTTTAGTTAATTTGTTCGAGAAGATCACTGCGGGCTCCTGGAGAGAACAGATGTTCCCCTCTCCCCCGATGAACATTCTGGGGTTTGTAAATGACTCCACTCAGCCTTGTTTAGGAGAGAAAAGAGGATTTTATGGTGGCAAACGACCCTTTCTGTAAACATTTTACAGCTCTCTGCACGTTTGAGTGAGGATAAACCCCAGCAACTCGGCAGGCTGCAAATTTGCGACCATACGGCTATCATTTTATTGTCATATTTCACGGTCGTAACGTTAATGGAAGATGCTCGCTCCAGTCTTTTTTAACGGCTCCGCTGAGCACGCTCAAAACACTTTCGCTTTGGAAAATTCATTGAGGTGCAGTGCCTCAGTTTTTGTTTACCGCTTCCGATTCTGCCCCTTCCCGGGTCGTGCCCACAGGCCTCGCCCTGGATGCATCCCCCACCCAGTCCGCCTGCGAGCCGGCAGGGAGGTCGGCCAGCCCGGATCAGGCCGCCCCTCCGGCAGCACAAGGCTGCCTCTCCTGCCCCAGCGGAAGCCGCGCGCAAGGAGCACAGCGGGGACCAGCAGCCGGGTGCGAGAAATTAGGGGGCCTAGAAGAAAGTGGAGGTGGAGGCCCAAGGGGCCGAGGCCGTGTGCTGAGTGGCGTGGGATCCTGGGGCAGAACGGCCGGGCCCCTTCCCTGGGAACTGCACTTGGGCTTTGAGGTGGAAGGGGCACATTGCGGAGGAAGGAGGAACGGGACCTGGGGGACCAAGGAGAGGTCCAGGGATGCAGAAGCCCAGGCCGGGGCTTGCCGGACGGTCACACCCTTCCCCCAGCTGCTGCTCCTGGGGCGGTTTCCTGGCTTTTGTGCAGTGTTTCCCCCTATTCCCAAAGGCCAAAATGCCTGCCTAAGGCCGGCCTCCAAGAGCTTTAAACAGGTTGGTGGTGTTGGCATTTTGGTTCTGATCCCTTTGCCTTTGGCCTCCGCCATGGAGCTTTTGCGAGCTCTGCCCCAAATTGGAGATTGAGCCTTCAACACTTGCTGCCCCTGTTTCATTCGCAGGAAAAGCTAGGAGCTTGGTAAGTTCAGAAATGGATGCCACACGCCTCTGAGTGGCTCCGTCTGGATACCCAGCTTCAGCCCCGTGGTGCCAGCGGCAGGAAAGGGGCATCCCAAGGAAGTACAAGCCATTGTCTGAGTCATCCTAGTTTCCCAGCCTTGACTTGCAAAATCTTGCGCATGCCATGAGCGCAAGAGGTGCTCCCAGGACAGCATTCAGGAGTCTCAGTTGCTCTTTGCCATGGGCTGCTGCATAGTCCAGCACCTTTCAACCCGTCCACAAGCAATCTGGAATTGGGCGTGAGCAGCGGAGTGGCCCGGCTTGCTGACGGCACCACGCTGCTCGGGGCGGTTCGGCGAGAGGCGTGGGGAGAGGCTCCCACAGGAGCTCTCCTGCTGGGCCGAGGTGGCATCGCCGTGGCAAGCGCTTGGCCAGGAAGGAGGCCTCGCGCCGGCATGCACACACCCCATGGAAGCACCACCTCAGCGCACTGCCGCTGTGGCAAAGGCCGGTGCCATATTAGGTGCAATTAGGAAAGGGAAGGAGATCGAAACTGCCGGTACCTTTGTGCCCGTGGACAGATCTCTGGCGTGGCTGCTCTCTGATTGCTGTGTGCAGTTCTGGTCACTGCGCCTCAAAGAGGATATTGCAGAATAGGGAGAGGGACAGAAAATGGAGCGACTCCCCAAACGGACACCCAGGATGGTTACACTAAGAAAAAAGGAAAGTCAGGCAAGGAGTAATAGAAATGCTCAAAATTATATGTGTTTAGAAGCAAGTGGATACGGAGACGTTTTCTCCCTCTCCCATGATACCAGAACCGAAGGGCTCCTCCCACCAGGCAAACTGGTGGGGGATTCAGAACAGACGGTGGCGGTCGCTTCCCCAAGATGTAGACAGGGTGGCTGATTCGGGCCGCCTTGGAATGGGGTTGTGCCGATTCCTGGAGGAGCAGGACTGTGCGTGGCTGCAGCCGCGATGGCGGTGCGCCACCTCCAGAGCCAGGGTGGTGCGCCAGTTGCCGGAGCGCACGGGCAGCTGGCTTGCAGCCGTGTGGATGGAACGTGGGGCTGGGGGGGCCCTGGTCTGTCCAGCAGCCCCCCTTTGCACCCCTTTGTTCACAGGGCTCTCCGGGACTAAATCTCTGGGTGGGGAGCCCCTTCCTGTCCCCCGTCCGTGACCAGAGCGAGGTGGCATGGCAGTCGCTAGTCCATCCCCGCCAAGGGCACAGCCAGAGGGTGAATCCGTCAGTTGGTGGCAGGGGCTTCGGGGGGCAGCAGGAAAGGGGGCTGCAGGACGCGAGACGGGGATGCAGAGCCTGGGAAACCTGGAGGGCGATGCGAAGGGCTTGCCCTGCAAGTGGATGGGCAGCTGGTGCAGAGTTGAGGGGGCGCCCCGTGGGACCTGGAGGACCGGGAGAGGAGCTGTTTGTCAGCAGGGGGAGAATCGGGACGGCCGCACGAGATCGCGGAAGCATCCAGGACCTGCCCGTCCCCGCCCCAGGAGCCACCGGGCTGAGCTCCCTTCGCTTCCCTCTGGTCTCTTCCTTTGCCTGCCAGTGGCAGCGGCTGCAGTATCGATTTCTTCCTGCTGCCAAGCCCCCGCATGCTGCTGCTCGGGGAGCGCCTCACAAGGTGGTTTCTGTTATTTCATAGATTTATATCCTGCCTCTTGTAGACAAGTGTGCCAGCTGTGGGAAGTCCCCTAGAGGGCAGGTCTAGTCCTGACAGGCCTCAGGTGTTCCCTTCCCGCCACGTTTTCCCTGACGCACAGTGCCGAGTGCTGATTCATTACGGAGAGGCAGGGAGAGGGCTCTGCTCTGCGTTTGCTCTCGCTCTCCTCCCCGCACACCCGCACACGCCCCACTGCCCGGCTCCCTCGACATCCCAATTTCACACCACGGCTCAGTCCCCTTGCTGAGTGTCTCATCTGGCATATGCTGGCAAATCCTTGTTCCATCAAGCATGCAGAACAAGTTAATTAAAAAGCATCACAAACTACTTTCATAATTGAGTTAACAAACCTCTAATATAATTGCTTTCCTAAGACAGGGCCTATCAAGGCGCAGAAAGCACGTGCCCCTTCCTAGAGCAGCAAGTATCCCTCCCACAGGCTGGAAGTCCCGCTGCCAGAAAGCAACAGTTCTGCAATCTGAAGGGAACCCGCAGTCTGGGGGTGGTGTGTGGCTATCCTCAGTTTGCATGCTGCTTGAATCCTTGTGTTTGCAAGCTCATTTGGTAAGGAGCAGGTTGAGGTCAGGAGACGAGATTGTGGTGTATGGAGAAAGACGGGCAAGGAGCCATGAAAATAACCCCCCAGAACAAGCGTGTGTGACTTGCAAACGCTGTTCAGGTTACGTCCAGGAACTTGACGTCTTGAAAAGTGTCTTGGAAGGGAAGCGAAAGCTGCGATTCTGAAGAATCCAAATCCTCTACTGGGAAGCCTCACATGTCCTTTTTTTGGCAAAGCGTTGAAAAATTGCCTCTTGAGTCCCCCCAGACCCGCAGTGGGTTATTTGCATGCATTTTTGTAAAGAGCTGTATCCCTCGCCTTTGTGCCAGTTCTGCTATCAGTACGTGTGCATCAAATATGACAAACCGTTCATTTAAAATGAAAACAAAATGCAAACTCAGTCAAAGCTGGAAGGATCGACCCAGCCGGAAGCGTGCAGACGCACCCCCAAGCAGGGATCTGCAGTGTCCCCAAGGCTCTCCTAAAACGCCGGCACTGGCCGCACGCTGGACAGCCGGCGGAGCATCGCCCAGGCAGGCCCGTCTCTCTCACCTCGGGCAGCGGAAGGACATGGAGCAGAGCTTCTGGCGGTTTGGTGCGTCTTCGCACTTGGGGGCCAGGCTGCTGGCGATTGTTCACCTCTTGGCACAGCGGCCGAGGGGTGAGAGCCTCCCCCGTGTAGCCGCTCCCGAGCGAGCTCTTGTTCAGAATCCAGCCCGCAGCTCCCTGTCCCCCAGGAAGGTCTTCGCGGATGTTCTTGCTGATCTCTCCATTTGTGTGCCTCTAATTGTGGCTGCAGTTTTTCCAATCTGAACTCCCCTTATTGATTTGCGGACAACTTTCAGATCTGCCGACCTGCTCTTTGGCGGGCTTGTGATCTTCACTTCCTGTGGATTAATCGTGGCTCAGTCCTTGAAAGCTCTTTCCTTTTTTAATGCAGTTTTTATGCGCATATGTGCAGAGAAGGGGCATTAGCCCTTCGCTTGAGACACCTGGAAATCTATCTTTTCCTGTGGCTGTATCTGGCAGGCTACCTCCCACGCACCCAGCCCTGCCTGCTCCTTACTGGGCCTCCCAGTTGCTGGAACTAAGTGGGATCAGAGCTTGCCTCTCCCCGGAGTTCACAAAGAGCGGCCCCTTTCCTGCCCCCTGTCAGCAGGTTTGATGGAAGTGCCAGACTCATCCAAGAGGTGCAAAGTTGACTTGAGAAGTGCCTCTTGACTTGAGCACCCAAGCACTAAATTTAGGACTCCAGGAGCCTCGCAAGCACTGGAACATCCTGCGGAGAAGCGTGTGCTGAGAATTGCATTATGGGAGAAGGATGCATCTGGCAGGAGGCTGTGCAGCAGCCCCAGCTTGACCCCGTGGCCATGTCTGCATCTTCCACTGTAGCTGGAGGGCTTGGTTGCAGGACCAGCACCAGAGATCAGCTGCTGAGCATGGGCACGGGAACACAGAGAGGGGAGGGATGGAAGCCGGTGTTGCTCAGTGGGGAATTTTCTCCAGAGCTACAGTTACATAGAAACGTAGGAAGAGAGAGCGTCGGAACGGCCTGCCAGGCCATCTAGTCTGACTCCTGGCTCCAGCCAGCTCCGCTCATGACATGCCCGCCATGTGCATGTCCAGCCTATCCTTGAACACCCACACCGATGGGGCCTCAACGACCTCCCGTGGAAGCCCATTCCACACCCTCGGGGTCCTAACCATCAGGAAGTGCTTCCTGGCATCTAAATGGAACCTTGGCTCTCTGAGCTTTGCTCCGTTGGAACACGTCCTGCCTTCCTCTGCAGGGGAGAACAGGTCTCTACCCACCTCCGTGTGACACCCCCTCACATACCTGCATGTCGCCAACAGATCCCCCCGAGTCTCCTCCAGGCTGAAGAGACCCAGTTCCCTCAGTCTCGCCTCATATGGCATCCCCTGCAAACCAGCCACCAACCTTGTCGCCCTAAGTCAGCTGCACTGGCTCCAACCTGGCTAGGTCCTTCCTGTAACGAGGGGCCCGGAACTCAACACAGCACTCGAGCTGTGAGCGCACCAGTCGTATAGCGTGGCAGGAATACCTCTCTCAATCTAGAAGCCACACTTCTGGCCATGCAACCAGTTATTAATGATTGTTGCGGCATCGCTTCTTTGTGTGCCGGGGAACACTGTTGCTTCTGTTTAGCAGATGGGAAACTCAAGGGACTGGTCCTGGGTGGTCGTCACAAGGCATGGTCTCTCGACGCCTGTGGCAACACAGCAGAGAGCGGGCACCGGGAGCTGTGATCCAGCCAGTGGAGCCCAGCGAAGGATCAGGGCTGGTTCTGGAAAGCCTGTTCTGTCCCTGCAGCTCCTGGTTCCCAAGGCTACTTTCCAGGGTCTGGGATGTAGGCAGCAGGAGTCCAGGCAGAGGCTCCAGGACCTGGACAGCAGAACTCAAGGCATGGCAGAATCCAGGCACAGTTTCAAGTCTTACAGTGAAATCAGAGGCAGGGTCAGAGTCAGTGAACAGGCTGCAGCCAGGAGACAGGAGCTTGTATCAGGGCAAGACAAGGATGCAGTCCTGAACCAGCCAGGGATCAGAACAAACAGAAGGGCAAATACCTTGAGGCAGGATAACAAAACAGGGTTCAGGAGCAGCAAAGGTATGGCAGGCAAGGTGAGGTAGAAAGGCAGTGAGGTGGGGTGAAGCAGGGCAGGGCAGGGCAGGGCACAGCACAACAATGTAGTAAGGCAAGCCATGACGAGCAGGATACATGGCAAGCATCAGGCAAGAGGCAGGAGCTGACCCATAGCTGGTAGGAAAACCTGCTTTGCTAAGGCAACAGGGCAAGGCAGGACAGGGACGGTGCAGGAGCTGGGGCACACCACAGTTGGCAAGGCAGTACGGGAAGGCAGGACATAGCAAGGGTCAGGCAGGGTGCACAAGCTGAACCACAGCTAGCAGGAAGGCCTGTGCTGCTGAGGTGAGACAGTGAGGCAGGATACATACAGCAGGGCAGGATCTGGGTCAGGCAAGATGCAGGCACTACAGCAAACAGGGAGACCTGCATTGCTATGCCAAGTTCTGGAGAGAAGAGCTCACTCTTGTACAGCTCTTCCCCCAGGGCCCCCAGCTGGCATGCATCAGGAGGCTGAGCTTTCCAGTGGGGCCTGGGGCCAATTTGCAAACACTGAAGTGGGTGTTCTGGTTCTGGCCACCAGATGGTGACCCAGAGCAGCCCAGATCCTGACATGTCTGGCCGAGTGCAGGGAACCCTGTAGGGCAAGGCTAGAGCAGGAGGGCTGGGCAAGTTCATGCAGCAGTGAGGAAAATAAGCCCGGGCAGCCTGTGCGTGAGAGCGAGAGCCTTGCCTTTTAGCCTTAAGCAAGCACTGTGGGTTTCATGATACCAACCTGCGCTGCCCTGAAAGGGAAGAATAAGGGTGACAGGGAAGAAGCTCCTCCACAGGATGGAGGATGGAGGAGAAAGGAGCAGGCTGGGGGCCAGGAGCCCTTGCAGTCTCCCTGTATTTCCATTCCGGGCGCCTTGCCCTCCCCACGTGTTGCGCAGAAACTCAGAGCAGCGGGGACAAGGGAGCCTGGATGAGGCACTGCAGGAGCCGGGCTGGCCCTCCTTGGCAGCTCTCCTGGGCCGGCCACCCCTTCCTGCTCCTGGCTGTAACAGATAACCCCCGCGTGCTTCATGTTCGGCTGCACTCTGTCAGCTAGCAGGGCGCCCATCTGCCAGGTTTTATGGTCAGTGAGTCGCGAAACAGAACCATTGTGTTTGTGAACGAGTTGACAAGTGGAATTGAGGGGCCGTGAAGCATGCTGCCCGCATCATGGGAGATTTGCACGCTCGCACACACCCCGCCCGAACAGCCAACCAAATATTTGTCAGATTCCATCATTCTGCCTGCTGGATTACCCTCTGCCGTCTGCGCCGCCGCCACCGGGACAATGGGACATCCGGAGGCTCCGGCCGGGATGCATTCCGGGCTTCCTCTCTGCCTTTGGACCGAGCCACGGCTCAATCCAGGGTCGCCTGACCTTTGCTCCATCAGCGGGGTTTGCCCCGAGGGAACTGTCCATGTTCTGGCGCATGCAGTCCGCTAGCCAAAGGGTCCCCCTAGGTCCACGGAGAGGCTAGGAAAGGAGGCCGAGTCCATCAGGCCCAAGAGGTTCTGGGCCAGCATCCAGGAACCGAAGGACCAACTGGATCGCTGCAAGAAGGGTCGTCCGGCCCCTTGCCAGCATTCCGGCTCCTCTTCCTGAGCGCTCCTGGAGCCGGCTGGGGAACACGGCAGTTTGAGAGGGAGGGAAGAGGGGTGGTAGCCGAAGCCCTTGGCCAGGGGCCAGCACGGCTGCAGCCCCGGAGGTGTTCTTTGGCCCGGTCCGTCACGGGGGCTCCCCAGAAGAGACGGTGGCCAAGAAGAGCCAAACTGCGGAAGGACCCAGCTAGGCCAAGCAGTGGCTGTCTTCAGAGGCCAGATGTTCCTGAAGAAAGGGCTACGTCCCCCACCGTGCGCATGGTGTCCCTTGGGTTCCCTCTCTGTCTCTCTTTCAGTGAGTGCTGAGAATGAACATGCATGTCCAGCATGAAGATGCATTTACTGCCATTGCTACCTTGGCTCCGGGTGCCGGTTGGGCATGCGCGCTCCCCCGGCCCAGAAATCGCGGTGCTCGTGAGGATGCTGCTGAGGGTGTGCACCGCCCCCAGGTGAAGCCCCCTGCACTGAACTTGAAGATGGAATGAGCTTGGCCTCTCAGAGTTTTCCTTCAGTGCAGGAAGGCAACTCTGCTGGACTTGGCCATACGGCGCCTTTTTAAACCAGCCAAAGAAAAGGGGGGGGGGCGGGGGGAGGACACCCTTCCTGTTGGGCGCTAAGTGAAAGAGCAGGAGTGGGCCAGGGTTTGAGTGCTGCGCTGGCACTCACAGCTCCAGGTTCTGGTCCTCACCTGGTCATGAAGCTCTCTGGGTAACTTTGGGCCAGTCCTAGGCTCTCAGCCCAAGCTTCCTTGCAGGGTTGCTCTGAAGACAAAACGAAGAGGAGGACTATATCACCTACCTCGTCTTCCTTGCAGGAAAAAGGCAGGCTATGAGCATGGGAAATAAAATTTAGGACTCCTGGCCTGCTGTTTTAAAGACCTTACCCAGCTGGCCAGAGCGGCTCGCCCCACTGGGGGCAGGGGCAGGGGAGTTCCTCATGGAGCACTCCCAGAAAGTCAGCTTTCCAGAGCAGGGGGGAGAGGGAGTGGGGGTCACAGGCCTGTCTCTTCCCTAGCAGCCAACTGGTGCCAAGCATGTCCGCCGAGCGCTCAGAGTGTTTCACAGGCAGGATCATTCCAGCCCTGTAAGACAGCTCAGAGACCGAGTCCCACAGCGCAGACACGGGGAGGGCGAGGATGCCTTGCTGAAGCCCACCTCCCACGTTCGTGGCAGAGGTGCCACTGGGATCGGGGCCTGGTCTCTTAGCCATGCGCTCAGCTTCTCGGGCTATAGGCCAGGCAGGCAGGTTGGGAGGTACCTGCTGTGAGAGGGCAGGCAGGTGAGCTTCCATCTCCTGGAAGGGTGGCCTGTGGCTTCTAGGGCCTGAAGCGATGGGACCGACCTGGAATGCCCGGGGCGACTCTGAGCGGATGCCTCAGGCCGAGCCACAGGGAGAAGTGAGGAAGCGTTCCTGGTGGCTGGACCCTGAAAGCCTAAAGGGCAGGAGCCGCAGAGGCAGCAGCCCCCGGGCCGGGCCGGGCCGGGCCGGGCCCAGCTCGCTTAGCATGTTGATCAGACGTAATGCAAGAATGCGAAGCAATGAACTGCTCCTTAGAATGAGCGCATTGCTATCAACGAATGCAGTAAATGAGATGAGGACGTTGCCCATTCCAGGGTCCGTTGTAAAAACGGGCTCCCTCGGCATTACGCAATATTTTTACAAGCGGCACAACTGGCGGGCCTTTTCTCTGTCAGCAGTGAGGGCACTTTAAGAAAGCACTTGGTTTTTTCTTTGGCTCCAGGAGGGGTGATGGAGAATTAGTTTCTGAATTCTGAAATTCTTCATTGAGCAATGGATATGAACAGTTGTTGATTAATAAAATGCCAGTGAAAGCAACTCAGGCTCCGAAAGCGGAGGGCTCTCCTTATATTGCCAAGCAAATATGAAGGGCAGGCCGGGGCCTGACTCCGCTTTCTGCTGTGGGGTTTGCATCTGAGCCACGTTTCTGTCCATTTTCCCGTGCCCCTGCGCTGTTGTCGTGTCACTCTGAAATCGGCTTTGTTTGGCGTCCTCTTTGGACTCGAAGGAAGCTGCGCTCAGATGTGTCCAAGGAGATCCGTTTACTGAACATTACAGGCCAGCCGTTCGGGCGAGCGTCGTAGCCCCGCGCCAGCTTTTGGGTCGCGATAGCACTTTCTCTCGGAAGTGGCAGGATCCGTTTGTCTACCTGCCTCCAAAGCGTGGGGGAAATGTGTGCTGGTTTTCATCTAAAGGAAGAGCGTGCGTTGGAAGCACTCATTCTCTCGCGAGCGTGACAAGCTCAGCAGAAGCAGCTCAAGTTTCCGCCACGCCGGTGTGCTCGCCTTCCCAGCCGCGCACTCTTCTTGCTTGGAGCTGTTCAATCATCATAATGAAAAAGGGGCTTCTTAGTGGAGCTTTCACTAACTAGGAATTATATACCTGGTTCCCAGATGATAGATGGCACCCGCTCCCGAAATACAGGGGGTGGTGGAAACAAGTGAGGATCTGCTCCGCGTGCCACCAAGATTGATCACACAATTTGAACGATCTCGTGCCCGGCACTTTTGGAAAGGGGGTGCGGGGTTCAGCCTCTGCTTGCTGCTGCTTCAGCCGGACCGCTGCCTTTGACTGGGGTCAGGCAAAAGGGGACCGACTGGCCAGAGAGCAAATTCTTTTCGCCTGCGGAGCTCAAAGCACACTATTTATTGGGCCGCCTGGAAATGAATCCCCCGCCTGCGAAACTGTTTGACAAATGATAGCAGCCCTCGGAACCTGTTTACTCATCCGGCTCCCTGCGCCTGCTTTCTGGGATCACTTTCATTTGCTGTCCTTGTCTCTAATAGATTGTGTTGCATTTCAAAATGATTACTCATTCAGATTACTACTCTTTTGCATATCCTCTATTGATTCTGAAATCATTAATACTTGCTGGGCTCCCTCACTGGAGTTGGGGTATTTTCGTAGCACGCATCCAGGTATGTGAAGGGAAAGAATTGAGTCTCACTGGGTTCAAGTCCCGTGTAATGCAAAACCCGGAAGACTGTGCCTTTGAGCTCACATACGTAAAGCAGGGCTGGGGCAAGGCACTGTTTGGGCCTCATTTCCCCACTTTTAACACATCGAATGATGCTGACACGGCTGTGGTGAGCCCACATATGCAACCTAGAGAGATTCCTGCACGGATTCAAGGGGCTTCATGCCTGTTGCAGAAACCATTCCGGGTACCGTAGCAGACTTTTTCCTTAGTCATTCAATGCATCGTACTGTCGGCAAATGCAGGATTTTAGTATCCCCTTTGAAGAACCCTTTCCTCTTCCCTTTTCCAGTGATGCCGCAAAACCGGGGCCCTTTACCAGGATGCAGAGAAATTTGAAACTGGCTCCACAAGCTTCTGCACAGGCGAAGGCAGCGCTTTTTCCCTGCCTTCTCTAAGAGTCTGGAATGCCGGCCACGTTCGCCTCTGTGGAAACACGTGGCCACTGGATATGCCACTAAGCCTTTGGGAGCCTGTCCTGCATTTGTGTTTGGTTTTTCTTTCGTGTTTGATCGTTAGCGTTTACCTTCAGTTCTGCTAGTTAGGTCTTCTACTGGCGCTTCGCTGGCTGGCTCATGCTAGGCAGGCGTATTTGCGCTCCCGTAACCTTTTCGTAGGCGATGCGAAGCGGCAGATAGCTGTCGTAAACGGACAGGTGGGCTTTTGACTTGTTCTTCTCAAGCAGCAGCGTGTGGGGGGGGGGGGCGGTTTCACAGCATCGGGGACAGTTGCAAAAGCGGTTTGCAGGGCAGAACAACAAATGGAAATTCAACTCTGCCACGACAGCGTCCTTGCAATTAGCCAGGGCGGCTCGTTAGATGCCAGCCATGTCTCTCCGAGCTGCACTCTGTGCCGAGACCCATCAGTGAGGACTTCCAGTACCGTGAACGCGCTTCGGGCTTTGCTCTTGGCACGCTTCTGCTGCAGCATGGCTCAGCCTTTCCGTCTCTGCGCACTGCCCTTTTTCCGTCGGGAAATGTAGCACCCCAGCGAGGGGGCTCCGGCACTTTCTCTTCACCACAAGTGTGAGGGGGGGAGGCTGCAGCGCCTCGGACAGGCTCACCGGCTGCTGCGCTTCTGGAGCGGAGTGGAGCAGTGCAGCTTCCTGCCACCCCAGCTGTGGGCTGCTTCTCTGCCCGCCAGGAGCAGCAGCACCAGGCTGGCCCGGCCCAGCGTCCCTCCACACACAGGGGCCTCGCAGTGTGCCCATGAGTCTGGAGGCGGTGGCTTGCCTGGAGGGCAGGCATGTTTAGCCGCGGGCCTGCAGGCCAAAGCCGGAGGGCCGTGCCCCTTCCCCAGCAGCAGCCATCATGGAGTGGTTCCCCAGTGTTCACCCGGCCCCTCTTCTGGAAGGTTGAAAGGGTTCTCCTTCAGCTCAGGCACTTGTATAAGACATCCTGGCTTTCTGTTCCCCTCTTTACCTCATTTTATTTTTTTTAAATTTATTATCAGGTTTATATTCTGCATGCCAATAGTCCAACAGGACTCTCTAGGCAGAGAGGTCTCCAGGTCTTACAACCTGGCCCGCCAAGGAATGAGGTCCTCGAGAACTTCCATGTGCCCAAATTTGGCCTTTCAGATTTTTATTTATAAGATTTCCACTCCATTTTTTTCTTACAAAGAACTCAGGGCAGCTTATCTCATTCTCCTCCTCCTTTCAGTCTTCTCCTCGCAGTAACAACCCTGTGAAGTAAGTTGGGCTGAAGGTCTGTGACTGGCCCAGAGTCACCCAGCTGGCGCCATGGCTGAGCAGAGATTTGAACCCCGGTCTCCTGAGTCCTGTCCCCACACTCTTAACTGCGGTGCCACACTGGTGCTCAGATGAATGGTTCTAGGAAAGTCTGTGGGACAAAAGATGTGTCACACTATTAACTCCCATCCTGCCCAGCCAACATCTGGAAGGCAACCCAGCTGGGGACGAATGTGCCCGCTCTTTTTAGGATTTCGTGTGAAAGTGCGGTGTTGGCATTGTCTTCCCTGTCCCCCTCTCTGGATTCTTCCCAGGCACCTCGAACGTTTGGTGGAGGCTTGCTGCGTCCCGGCCCTTGGGGCGCTGGTGGGAAAGGAGTCGGGACTCAGAGTGGGCAGAAGCAGCGCTGAAAAAGCCTCCCAGCAGAAGCTTCAGTTGTACGGGCCCACGCCTGCATTCGGGGGAGTTGAAAAGGGCGGGCTGGTTATCCTCATGGGCCCAGGACCTAGATGGATGGCCGTGTGTGCATCTCCACCACGCCTTCCACCTTTCTTCTTCCCGGACAGAACCGGGAGGGCTGCAGGCAGCACCCCTTGCCTGGGAGCGCTGCCCAGAAGCCTCCTCCGCTCCAGGCGCAACTCTCCGGGCCCCTCGTGGAGCACGTCCCCCGCCTTGTTGCCTCCACGCAGCGCATTTCAAGAGGCTTCCCTCTGCTTTCTGCATGCAGTTCATAATTAAGATCAGCCTGAACAAAATGAGAGTTTTTAGCTGTTTAATGTCCCATCAGAGCCTCTTGGGGAAAGTGACGGACAATTTTACAACATGCCCGTAAGAATTTCATCGTGGCTCGTAAATAAATAAATAAACAAACAAACAACCGTGGCACGTGCCCGGGATTTATGGCGAGTGCTGCCCTTCAGCGGAAGCGGGAATTCTCCAAGGTGATTAAAGAGCCCCGCGCGATCGGCCCGCGCAAGGAGCCGGCGCGGACGGACGGCGAGTGAGCCAGCCTGGCACCCCTCCCCGGCCCCCCAACTTGTCTTATTTTATTCCGTGCATAAACTAAAAGCTGCCAATATTATAGCTCAGAAAATATCGCCAGGCTTGTCTTGCAGCCGTAAATCTTTCCTTTTATTTATTTAAGGTCCCTTCCCCTGTGCCCCCCCCCCCCCCCCGCGAGGAGCACTGGGCCGCACGCATGTTGCATATTTATTCTTGTGCTTCTGGTGTGTGATCAGGGCCATGGGCTTCGACGGCCCTCTGGATGGGCCCCCTCCTCCGGCGGCTCTGCCCCTTCGCGCCGCTGCTCTTCCTCCCCTTCCTCGGTTGCCCAGCCTTGCTTGGCAGGCCCGGAGCGGAGGGCAGAGGAGGGCTCGCCTTGCAGGCCCATGGAGGGGTGCGGCCCCTGGGCGCGCCTGTCCGCGGCGCCCCCTCCGCAGGGGCCTGGCCATGCCCACCTGCCCTTCGCCTGGGCGCAAAGGGGAGATTTCCGAGCCGGAGCTTCCTGAATCGCTTGGCCCGGCGGCCACCTGCCTGCCTCCCGCCCAGCCTGCCCGCTTCCCTGGTGGGTGGAAGGGGGCTCAAACGACCACCGGAGGCCCTACTTCCCAAAAGCGGTTGCTCCGCAAACCAAGGGGGAAGGACCGGGCTTGGCCCCAGGGCACTTCGGCAAGGCCTCCTCTGGGGGGGGGGGGGGGCGCCACCCACCCTTTCCTTGCTTATTCTTGGCATTTGTACGCTTTCCCCTGCTCAGACAGAGTCTCTGGGTGGCTTACAACACTTGAAATTACACAACCATCAAAACACTCAAGCTGATAAAAACAATCATCTGTCCTGAAACAACAATACATAGGTCATTGCGGTAAAGCCAGTTAATCCACCGAGGGGACAACGATAAAACAACGCACTGTTGCAGACATTACACTTAGTGGTTAAAATTTGGGTGTTAGAATTTATTGTCAAAATGCCTAGAAAGCAGAAATGTTTTCACCTGTGCCAGAAAGAGAGCAACATCAGGTGAATTTCCCCGGGGAGCTCATTCCACAGGTGGGGGCAGCTGCTTGCAAGATGGCCCGCTTTCCATTTTCCCTCAGGACCGCCTGCCCCTTGAGTCGGACCCGCTGCCTTTGGGCGTCCTTCGCAAGTCCGCTCCCTTGCCTCGCCGCCGGCCAGCATTGTCGGAGAGCTGGGATGCACCGCAGCCGGCGGGTGTCCCCAATCTGCCACACACCCTCCACGGCCCCCGAGAGGCCTCGCTGAGGTGCCCCGAGGCAGGCGCACAGGGTTCGGGGTCTTCCCAGCAGGGACCCCACCTAGCCTGCGTTTCTTGGCGCCCTCCTCCTGCTCCCGGGGCGGTGGAGCGCGGCCCTTGCCCATGGGCGGATGGATGGGGGCAGTGGACGAGAGCGAGGCAGGGGGACATTGGGGTCCCCTCCCTTTTGGGGGGATTTGGAGAGGTGGCTGGAAAGGCCAGAGCGGTAGGGGCTGCTTTAGGCACCCGCTGGCTGTCATTGCACATCTGGTGCAGCGATTCAGCGCTTGGGAGACCCGGGTTCAGGTCTGCACTCGGCACGCAGCTCACGGGGGAGTGCTGAGCCGGACCCTTCCCTCCCAGCCCTGCCCAGGCGGTTGGGACGACGAAATGGAGGGAGCAGGAATGTGGGAGCGGCGTGTGGCTCCTGGCAAGAGGGGAAGCGCACGGTATTGGTGTGCAAGTCAGCCGGTGCAGCCCTCCCCGGTCCCAGAGGCTGTCGCCTCTCCCAGAGACAGACAGGGCTCCGGTGTCCGAGGAGACCTCGCAGCCGGAGCCAGACAACTGGAACGCTGCCGTCCGAGTAGCCCTCACAGTTGCGGAGCGATGCTTGAAACCGTTGTGTCGAGACTGGCGGGAAGAGCAGGAAGTGGAGGAATTGCTGATGGGGAGGCGGTCGGTTTGCTCAGTTCTTTTTCCTTCTCCAGTAGAAGCCGAAGCACAATCGATTACACTGAGTCTGTTCTTGGGGGGCAGGAGAATCCGCAACGTCATCCCCTCTGCTTCAGCGCCTAGCTCTTCCCGGCCAGTGGTTCCAGCGGAGGGGTTTGGGCCGAGCTGCGCTCCGCCTCCACTGCTTGGCCTTGTTTCCTCCTTTTCGCTGCAGATTCGGGGTGCGCGACCTGCGGCCCTCCACTGCCGCCCGCAAAGCATTTTCCCCACAGCCCAGCTGGAGAGCGGGACTGCAGGGAAGGGGGGATCCCATCAGCAGAGCCAGGAGGATAGTCTCCCTGGAGTGGGGGCGGGGGGACTGGCAGGCCTCCCCACCCGCACCCCGACATTCTCGCTTCTGGGGTCACTTGCTTGGGGCAGCGGGTCTGGGGTGAGATTCTGACCGGTAGGGCTCGTCGTAGCGCCGCATGCTGGGGGAGCCGGGGTAATGCACACGCAAGGGCGCGCATGCGGGTGCACGTGGCCGTGGCCGTGAGGCGAGCGCCCTCTCCTGAACGGAGGCGCCCGCAGGGGCCGGCGCTGCCGGGGGCCTTCCCGAGGGGCAGAGCCAGCAGGCTGCGGGGGCCACGGCCTTCTCTGCGCCTCCGGTGGTGCCCGGCGTTGGGTGGCACCCGGAGGTCCGTTTCCCAGCTGCTGTCCCTTTAAATCGTATTAGCTGGCGTCACCGGTGACTAATTGCCAAGCCGTGGTGACTGCTGGGCCTCCCTCTGATGTATGGGTGTTATATTAAGGGTGGAAAGGTGCTAAATGAGCCCTCTTTATTTTACATAAATTAGCTTAAAAGTCATGCATCAATGCCAGTGCCGCTTACACTTCCGCCTGAAGTTTGTTTAGCCAAGTTTCCAAAGGCAGGGGCGGGCACGATGCTCGGGTGGGACCCGCGTCTCCGTGGGGCTCCCCCGGCCGGAGGGGCACTGAGCATCTCCAGAGTGGTGGGGAGGCCTGCCAACTCGAAGCACCGGCCTTCCCGCCAGTGGGTCAGGCTCCACGGACGCCACCTCCCACTGGGGCCATGGACGTGTGGGATGAGTTTAGTGACCCCCCTCCCCCACTGGGGTCGTCCCTTGCTCTTTTCCCAGGCTTAGAAACCTGAAGCCTGGTGCTTCGGCGGGCGGCGTAACCCAAGCCCCACCTGCCTCTCCCGGCTTTGGAGGCATCCACTCCCGATCGGGTGAAGTTCAGCTCCCGCGGCTCTGTTGACACCAGCTGTGCCATTGCCCTGCTTCTGAGATCGCAACGCCCCCCATCCCTGTCACGCCCCTGGCTCTCCCACCCTCTGGCCTCTCTGCTCAAGGCCTGCTGCTTCTCCGCCTCCAGGCACTTCCGGGGTGCTGGGCTCTCCCGGTGTCCCTCCTGGGTGCCTCTGCAGCTGGGAGTGCAGGGGGGTGTTGGACTTGGGCCCACGGGGGGTCACACGTGGAGGGGAGGGGCTGCACACAGCGCTTGCACACGGGCCGGACCACCCGCCCAGCCTCTCCCACGTGTGCCGCATCGACGTTCGGCAAAATCCTCTTGAACGTGGCGAGAGCGGCTGGTGACGGCAGCTGGCCGACTCTCTTCCCCCTGCTGCAGAGGCGGAAGCGTTCGCGCGATCGCAACAGAAACGAGTGCCTTTTCCCGAGGGTCATGGCCCTGCTAGTCTGTCGCCGCAGAAGCCACGGAGGGTCTCCTTTCACCTCAAAGACCACCCAGTTTTTTCTGCAGCAGCCTCCTTGGGCCACATTCCGCTTTGCCAGATGCATCAGTAAGCGCAGGGCGCTGGGAGGCTTGCACGGCACTTGAGGGCAGGGGAGTGGGGGCCCGGTCCCTTTCCCAGCACGTTTCCATAATTTTGCACTTTCAAGCGTATATCCAGACTGGGACTCACACACGGCTCTGAATTCAGCAGTAGAATTCCCTGATAAATAAATGTGTACAGAAACACACATTTTTTGGTGTGCACTCGAAATAATGTTCATAACAAGATTGCACAAGGCAAAGGACATGTGCCTTAGGCAAAATTGTGTACAAGTATGCGTGCATGAGAGAAACATGTACAAAGATGCACACAGTTTTAGCGAAAAGTTTATTATAGAAATCCTCGACGCTCAGGTGGGAGAGAAATGGGGAAAGGAAAGCGAGTGCAGCGGACGGCTTCACCACCCGCCGAGACCCTCGGTGCAAAGCAGGTGGACGCAAGGGGCCGAGTGCCCATTTCCACTTGCGCAATGTCGTGGGGGTGCGCTTGCAGCCCGGCGGTCTTGGTCTCGGGTTTCTTCTGCCACCCCGCAGGAATGCGAGACTCTGGAGGACAGAGACCTTGCCCAGCCCTCCCTCCCCCGCCCCCCTCCTGCCACGCAACCTGCGTGGGGCGGCCTGGGATGTCCCGCTGCGGAAGCAGCCCCAGCTGGCACTTGGAAATCAGGCGGGCCCACCTGGTTCTGCAGGCAGAAGCATTTGCTGAGGGTCTGGAGTGCTTAGTGGGGCGGAGGCAGGCCAGAGCAGGGAGGCGCGTGGGCTGCCTGTGCAGGGTGGGCCGTGTGGGGCGGAAGTGGGGAGGAGACCCAGGAGAGCTTGGCTGGGCCCCTCGAGGCCGGAGCAGGCCCTGCGCTTCTAGCCCTCCATCTTGAGCCCAGCCAGGGAGCGCCATCTCCGGCTGAGGGGCCAGCACCAGGATGAGGCCGCTTGGCTCGAGGATGGGCAGGAGGCGGCAGCTCAGGCCGTGCGGGGGGATGCGCTGCCCTCCTTCCTGTAGTCAGGTGGCCTCACGTGGCCACACTTGCACACGATTCTGTCCGGGGGCGGGGGGGGCGTTCCCCGTTCCGCTTGCCCAGCACATGCTGCCTCTGAGCCAGGCCGCCTGCCCCGCTGGGCACGGGCAGCCCGGGGCGGCTCCATCTCTCTGGCTCCGGCATTCCCCACATGGTTTTCCAGTCGTGCGTTGCAGCCACATGGTCCAGATGCTTTTCCGTGTTTAGAGAACGGTTTCGGTCAGGGAGGATGAGCCACGTGGCCACCTGTCTCCTGCCGTGCCAGCCCGAGTTGTTCCCATTGTACAGAAAAAACTCGTTTTGTGGCATCTTTGTACAGCTCACAGCACCACTCTATGGTAAACATTGGAATTACAGCAAAAATCCCCCCCCCCCCCCGAAAAAACACCCAGGGAAGAATGGGTTCTTGCGGATGCCCGCATGGCACCGGCCCGCACGACACCGGCGGACGTGCTGAACACAAAGCGCCTCATTCTGTACAATTCAGAGTTGGCGTCAGCCTCATTTGGGGAGGGAAACGTGTGTGGCTTCCACACAAGAGACCAGCCTTGCGCAGTCTGGCATCCTTTGGCGCCTCGGCCCCGATCCAGCGATGCGCAGAGTTGCAGCCAAACAGGGCTTGTGTGTGCGGGGGGGGAGCAGGTTGGGAGAGGCTGCTTCATTTGTTGTCCTTGGGAATCTGACCATTTGGAAAAGAGGAAAGCTTTTAAAACGTCCATTCACTGAAAAGATGATTCCAGGTTTGCTTTTCTTGGGGCGGTGGGGGGGACTTTCGATCACTTTGCTTTCCAGCCCTTCCCCCTGGAGCACCATTTGAAAATGAGAGATTTTCCCAGCGACCTTGATGCCGCTGCCTTTTTGTCCTCCCGAGAGCTGGGGGTGAAGTTGGTATTTTCCCCTCCACTCCCCCTCATCTGTTCCCATGTTATCCACACAGCAGCCCTGTGAGGTGGGTGCCGGGGAATTGCCAGCCCCATGGCCAGGAGTCCAAACGGCCCTCCCGCAGAGGCTCTGAGCACCGCCGGCCACCCAGCCGCCTGGGGCCGAGGAAGGAGCGGCGCGATGGCCAAACGTACTGCAAGCTGACCGTGTCCTCTCTCTCCCCTCGCCAGGGAAGCCACTGCAGATCAAGCCGCGGCTGTGACGGGGCCTCCCCGGAGCGGCCCCCGCCGCCTGCGCGCTCCAGTCGGCCCTCTCAGGGATCCGAGGCTGCTCGGCAACTACCTCAGGAAGGCACTACGACGGCGAAGGCCTCCCTCACCTCTTCCCTCTGCGCAAGGAGCGGGCGACCAGCAACCGACCGACCGACGAGGCCGGCTGCCTGCTTTCCTGGCGAGCAGCCTCCCCTCCGTGCCTCCTTGCGCTCCTCCTTCGGCTCAGCGGTGGGCCTCTGCCGGGGTGTGGGCAGAATCTCTGCCAGTCCGGCCAGCCGTGGCCCGCCGGCCTCGGGGGGACGCGCGGTGGCCGGCGGCTTGGCATCGCGGGCCGGAGGTCGACAGGCCCCGGGGCTCCGCCTGGCGAGGCTCTTGGCTACCGCGCCCCCGTCCCCAGCTGTGGGCCGGCCACTTGCGGCATCGCACGGAATCCCGGGGCGCCTCTCGGATCCTGAGAGACGCCTCCCTTGGGGGCCCTGCATCCGGCTCTCTGTGGCGCAGGAGCAGGGTGATTGTGGACGGGCCCCAGTCACAGGGCTGCGGGGGGGGGGGGGTTTTTGGAGCGGCCTCTCCGGCTGATGCCCTTCAGGGCGGGGGGGGGGGGTTTCCCCGACTGTCTGGAGGGGTTACATTTTTAGGAAAGCTGGAGGCACTGGGAGGTGGGGAAGGTTTGCTTTTCATTCTGGGAAAAAACCCTTTGTTAACCCCCCCCCCCTTTACAAGATGTCTTTGATAGTTAATGCCAGATTTGGGGCTCAGAATGATTTGTAAAATAGACCTGACGGGGTGGTTTTATTATGCAGATACAAACGAAATGTCTATATTTGTAGCACTGACGCATTGTAAAGATGGGACGTATATTATTCAAGTCTACCTTGCGAGAGTGTCTTGTTTCTCCGGATCCTTAGCTAGTCGAGGGGCTTTGGGTCTAGGCACAGGGGGTCACTCGCTGCCCCCTTGCGACCCCCACCGAATCCCACGGCTTACCCAATGCGGGTGAACACGCTGGCGACGATCTTAACCTTGGGGAGGGCGTTGCTGGAAGCTTCCTCCCACCCTCCTCGCAGCCCGGTTTTTTACGCGCGGCCTGACTGGACGGAAGGCCCCTCGGGACAGTGCAGGACGCCGCGCCTCGCTCTTTGCGGCATTGGCACTGGGTGGAGCAGGAGGCCGTAGCCAGCCAGCCTTCCGGGCCACTCCGGGCTCCCCCCCACTCCCCTCGCGCCCCCTCTCCCGCAGCGCTTAACATCCTTCCCTGAGGAAGGCGAGTTTCTTGATGCTCTCGCGTGGGGGCTGAGCCCACGTGCACGGACGGGCTCTTGGGAAGGCGCATCTTTTCCCGTGGGGAGCAGAGGCGCCCGGCCTGCGCAGTTCGTGCTCGCCCTCGCCCTCGCCCTGGTGGCTTCCTGCCGTGTGGACCAGCACGAGCAGGGCCTTCGCCCGGGCTGCTGAGGAGGGTGTCCTGCATGGGATGCAGGGAGCACAGCTGGCGAAACAGCTGGAATTTTTTGATCCCTGAAATCGGAAGAGCCCGTGTGTGGTGGAAAACAGGTTGATGCTTCGTCTGAAAAAGAGGTCGGGACTTGGGATCTTTGGGCTGGGGATACTTCCTGAAGCACGAGTGGGAGCGGGTGCGCTGCTCTGTGGAGCCTCCTGGCGAGGAGGGGCTGCCCTGGGGGGCCTGCTGCCGAGGGGGGGAGTGCCTCAAGGGAGAGGGTGCGGCGGGCGTGAGGGCTGCCTCGGCACTCTCCTCCCTGGGGCAGTGTGAGCGGCACCGTCCTTCGGCCCCTTTGCTGGCCGTGCCGTTCCCGGGGAAGGGCTGCGCAAGCACCGCCTCGGCCAGCTGTCCGGTGGGGCACGTGGTGTTCTGGTGCGACCCACAGCAGGAAAGCCATGTGGCTCTGGGTGGCACACGTGGGCACCGAGTGGAACAGCCCCGTGGAGAGCAGGCTCCGGGCGGCTGGGCCTGGTTGCAGGGGCACCCTGACTGGGCTGCTTGTCCTCCCCGCTTCCCCTTTAGGCCGGGAGAAGCCACTCTGTGTCCTTAAAAAGCCGGCCCTGAAGCCGGGCCCGGCATCCTTCCTCCCCGGCCACTGCTCAGGACACCAGGCTGCAGCCGGCATGCTTACGGTAAGCAACAAAACTTCCCCCATCCCCAGCTGGCGAGTCAGCCCAGCTCATCCCCTCAGCGCCACGAGCTAATAAAAGATTGATTGGGGAGAGAGCAGCAATCTGCCGCACTCGGCACTTCCTTCCCCAACTTCTCTCCCTTCCAGGGGGTGGGGGAGCAGCAAGGGGGCCGTTAGCAGACACCCACTTGATTGGGCTGCTTTTATCTCCCCCTCTCCGTTTCTTCATCTCTGTGATTTAACACCCTGCCTGCCGACGCTCCCGGGAGTGCTGGCCAGGCAGCTCTGCGAGGGAGGGCGAGCGCGAACTTTCCGCGCTCCAGAACTTCTCTTCCCCAGAACGTCGTCGGAGGCATGAGCAAGGCCAGCGGCTCCGGGGGGCTGCCTGGCGCTGCTTTGCTCCCCGCCGTCTTGGGGTGGGGGCTTCAGCAGCCAGACTGGGAAGCCCCTCCGTGGGATGACGCTGGCCGGCAGGGCAGGGGGAATCGGGCACAGTGGGCTCAGCGAGCCCGGGGCTCTGCTTCCGAGAGACCACAAGCAGGGCAGGAAGGCAGAGCCCTCCTGGGGGCTCTTCCTGGCATTCCCCAACCTGGCGCCCCCCAGACATGCTGACTGTACGTGGCGGTGGGAGCGGTGCTGCAGCACCAAGCTGGGACAGCTGCCTCACCCTTGGCCGTCCCAGCACCTGGCGTTCAGGTGTGATGTGCCTGAAGAGGGCACCTGCGAGGTGCCGCCCAGCTGATTGACCTGCCCTTCCTGAGTTTGCCCGGTCCCTTTAAAGAGCTCTGGGCTGGAGCCATCGCTGCATCGTGTGTGGGGCTGGTGTGTCGGGTGAAGGGGGCGTCTTGCCCCTCCTCTGGATCTCCTGCCCGCCAGTTCGGGGGGACCCTGCGCAGGTATATTACATGAGAAGAGCAGGAAGTTTCGTCGTCTTTGCAGTCCTGAAGGAAGACCCAGGCTGCATCACGCGTCACCTCCTCTGTCGCGGATCCACGGCGCTCAAACTGTACCCGGAGAAGGGCAAGGGAGTCTCTTCCCCTGATCTTGCACAGTAGCAGATTATTGCCTTCGCTTGGTCCAAAGCCTTCGGTCCAGTCCCTGGCAGAAGGGAGGAAGGGAGGGCTCCGTGCCAGCCCTGGTTAAGGAGCTCGGGCTGTGGGCGCCTTTGGGTGAAGCCAAGTGTGTGGCCGAATCACCCTGGCACAGACACGCCTCGCCTCTTACTTAATCACAGCCGCAAAGATCAAGGAGAGCCCTGTGCTTTGAGACTCCCAGGTTTAAAACAGCAGCCCAGGAAGCCTCTGGGGACCGGTCCTTTTGGATGTGTTTTCCCCGAAGGACTTGGAAGAATCCGCTTCCGCTTGCAGCAGCCAAGGCAGTTACCTGCCGGACATGGAACGCCCCCGGATGGGCTGCTTACTCCGGGAGCGTGCTGCTGGCCACTTCCCGGGCCCTCCTTGGCCATCCCGCCCCCCCTGCGGAGGTGCCCCGTGGCGGCAGAGGAACAGCCTTTCTGTCTGGGCAGGGTGCAGGCGAGCCCTCCCCACGCTCCCTCCCCTTTCTCGCTGGGTGCCAGGCACGGTACCTGGCGGGAGGTAACGGAAACGGGCCGCTGGACTGCTGACAACTCTGCGGCAGACGCCCTGCTCGTTCCTCGGCCGTTCAGCATCCCCTGGCACACTCGGCCCCAGAGGCTTTCAGATTCTTTCCAGATGGCACTGGCCAAAAGGCCCTCGCTGGCATTTGCAGCCATCGAACGCAGACCTTGAATCTCTCTGGCAGCCGGGCCAGCTTCAGCTGCTTCCTGACGAGGCCCGTGCACATTACGGGCTTCTGCATATGAAGAGAGGGGTGTATTTGTATGTGTATGCGCACAGGTACACACACACATGGGGGAACGTGGAAGTATGCAGGCCCCTGTCCCCCCTGCTCAGTCTCAGGTGGGATGGTCCAGGAGGAGCCGTGCCGGTTGGCCTGCCATTCAGGTGGGTGTTGCATCTGGTGGAGAAGGTGCTTGAGGCCGTTGCTGCCCCGGCAGTCCTCAGGTTTGGCAGGTCCCCACCCAGGCCGGGGGGTCCTCTTTGCCCGCCCCACGGCCTGCAGCGTCCGCCTGCAAAAGAGTCCCCAGCCGAGCTTGATCCCTGGGCAACCCCGCCCCCTCCGTGCCCCTGGATGGCCAGGTCACTCCGCTGGGCCCACCCCGGACAGGTGTCGGGCTGCCACGGACGAGGCCTCCGGTCCAGCCTGAACGGGGAGCAACAGCCGAGCAGCCTGTGCACAGCAGCCTTTCCTCCCGCCGGGCCGTGCGCGGCATGTGGTCCTCCGCGGGGAGCACAGCGCTCACCTGAGCGGGTCACCGATGCCCTTCAAAGGGCGACAGGATCTGCCCCTTGCGGGCAGCTCGGGGTGACTTCCCCTTCTCCAGGCAGCATTTCCCACGTGGCTCCAGAGCTGCCGCCAGGTTCCTGCACTGCTCGGACGGGGCCCTTTTGTGGGCCGGGTGTGCAGCAGGCTTTCCGTGGCGGTTCTGCGCCCGCGGTCATGGGGGCAAGCGCCACGGACTGCGGTGGGAGCTGCGTCCAGGCACACAGCGCGTGTGCCCTGTGGGGGCTCTGAGCACCCCTGCCGGCTCTGTCCGCTCAGCCCAGAGGAAGGAAGCGGAAGAGCGGAATGTCAAGGGAGCCACTCCAAGGTCGTCCCACGCGGTCGGTTGGTCGGTCACGTCAGGGCTTTAACAGACTGCCGAGGCAGCTCTTTCTGGACTACACCACTTCAGGCCGTGGGCAGGGAGGGGGAAGTTTTACATATTTGAACAGTTGCTCATATTAATGCAAAAACCAATACCCCTTGGACACAGGAAGTGAGTATGCCTGGGAGACGCTTCAGCCACATTTGGGGGATTACATGAGCAGAGCTGACTGGAGCCGGGGGTCAGACTAGATGGCCCAGGGGACCCTTCTGACTTGCTTTTCTCCCTATGTTTCTAAGGTGAAATCCAAGCCAGGAAGCTGCACCTGATTGTGCTTTTGCCTGCCAAGTGGCCTCTGCAAACTGCCGAGGGCTCCAGGGAAAGAGATGGGCTTCCTCCGACACTCCACGACAGTTCCTTCTGGCCATTCATTTCTGTGGCATTGCACTCTGTGGGGCTTAACTGACAGCTCCTGACCTGGGAGCTGCCACCCAGTTGCCCTCCTGAGCTCCCCTTTGCCCCAGATGCCACCCTCCAAGGGCACCCGCGGGACACCCGAACTGGCAGGCTTGTCGGTCTGTGCAGGCAGCCCCGCGACATCCGGCCCAGGCCCCTGCACAGCCCCCTCCAAATCGGGGACTCTCACCTTGGCCCCCCGTGGCCCCGCAAGCCTGGCTTGTCCGCAGTCAGCAGACTTGGCCCTCTGAGGCCGCAGTCGCCCTGCAAGGGGGGGCTGCTGTGCAGCCGGAGCCCCAGGCCCTGCCGAGCGCAGGGACTTCAGGGGTCTCGGGGGTGTGCAGGATCCCCGAGGCGAGGCGAGCTCAGCTCGCGCCCTTCTGCGCGTGGCCGTCCTTGAGGCGTTGCTTGCGGGGGGTGGCGGGGCTGGCCTGATCCCCGAGCTCCTTGCATGCGCTTAAGCCCCCACAGTTTGATAAATTCTTGTGCAAGTAATCCTCCCTCCCTCCCTCCCTCTCACACACACACTCTTTACTGCACACTTCAACAGTCCCAAACCCGCATTTTTTAAATTCTCATTCGTTTCAGTGCAGCCAGAAAACTTCTCTCCCTCTAGCAAAGAGCAGACCCTCAGATAGGAATAATCCAATGTGTTCATCATAAACGAACTTTAATTTTTTCATTTAGAAAAGTCCGTTTCAGTGAGAGCGAGCCAGCACCCTTTCCTGCCGACCTGCCCCAGCGCCTTGACAGTCCTCGGACTGAGGAGCGGGGAGCCGGTGCGCAGGCGGCCGAGAAGCTCAAGTGGAGATGGCTGGGCGACTGCGCTCGAGGCAAGTGGGGGCCCCCGGCTTTGCCTAGGAGAGCCCTTCCCAAGAGATCCAGTCTCTCGCTGGACTGCAGCTTTTGGGTGTGGATACCCGAGAACTTAACTGTGGGGGGCTCTCCTGCCCCCTTTCCCTCGTCCCTTTCCGGCTAACCTACGGAGGCACCACACGGAGCAGAAGGTGCGGAACGACGACTGGGCTCCTGTCGTCCTCCTCTCACTTGGTCCCTCTGCCGCCCCGGGCGAGGGCAGGAGGGGGCGACCGCGGAGCTGGCAGAGGCGGTGCCGCCCAGGCCCCCAGCACCCCGCTCGCTCATGGCCCTCCACCTCTTGCAGGAGGCTGTGTTCTCCTGCCCTGGCGAAGCCCCCTCTCCCATCTGCGTGGCAACCCCAACGCCACGGCACTGTGGGATTACAGGGGAGGCACAGCTGTGCTCCCTCATGGGTAGAGCAAGGTTAGACCTCAGAGCAGCACTGAAATCGCCCTCACATCTCCAGGGAAACTGGTACACAGGGAGCACCAGTATCAACAGCTTGGCTGAGTGGTGAAGAAAAGGCACTCTGTGCATGACCAGAGGCACTGACATTAGTAATGTCACCAAGGCTTAGTGACCTGAGGAAGAGGTTCTGTACTCTTTCTGTGCTTCCACAGTGTATCGGGGCCTCTTCTGTGTGGACTCTGCGCATCACACGCGGACTCTGCACCTGTCTGGAGTCTGTTGCTGGGAAGTCCCCCTTCCATTCCCAACATCTCTAAGAATGTGTATAAACACTCAGGACACGATCCACCCGGAGGTTTTCCTGCACCAGCCCTGCTGAAATGAAGGCATCCTACTCGAGAGCCCGCTCGCTTGTCAAGGCACCGTCCTGGTGGCTCATAGCTGTGGTTATGGATTAAGCGACACTATTTTACACCCAGGTCTCTGCAGCCCCCCTTGGGAGCAAGCCCAGAGCCTTCTGTGAACTGGTGCTTTGCCATATTTACTTCCAGGCCCACGCAGTGTGCTGAGCCCAGCTCTGGTCCTGGGTGGCTCCTGGACGGTGGCTGCTCTCATCTTCACTCCCCTCTTTTCCCCATGCTCCCATCCTGAACTTGTTTTTTTTAATGAAAATGATACTAGCTTCCGGACAGATGGAGCAGGAGGACAGCGGAACCGGCGACCCGGGAAGGTGGGGGGCTCTCCTAGCCTGGAGGCATTCCAGAGGCAGCTGGACAGCCCTCCGAGCGAGTTGGTTTAACCTCGACTCCAGCTCTGGACCTGAAGGCCCTTTCCAACTGTGCTATTTCGCCATTCGGAAAAGATGGCTGCTCAGAACTGGGACGCTCTGTAGGACTTCTGTCTGTCTGACTGCGCATAGGACTTGCCCTAAAGACCAACCCGAACAACCACCCAAACCCCAGACACCCATCATGAGAGTTGAGTCAGGGGGAGACCCCTGAGTACAGACAGCTTCCACTACTGGGCAGTATTGAATTGTCAATCATCACAAAACTGAAGTGTGTGTGTGTGGGGGGACGTCTTTTCACCCTTGAACTCCCACGCAAGTAAGTCTTCCTGGCAGGTTTGGGGCTGAAGTGCATCTGGTGTCCGGGGCTTGTTGCGGGAGCAAGGCTAACAGCCTGCCTCTCAAGGAAGGGAGAGAGTGCCACGAGGTCCCCTCGGCCGACCAGGTGGGCCCCTCGGACAGGTGGACACGGGCGACCTGCGGGGGGTCAGGAAGGGGGCTTGCGCATCAACAGCAGCGGGGCCTGCCCCTGCTCCCCCACCCCAAATCAGGCACCTCTCACAAAGAAAGGCTGCGAAAACCAAGCGCGGGCTTGGACACGGCAGCTCAGTTCAGGGACTGGAAAGACACTCCTGAGCAGGTCTAACTGCGTGCTTGCACCCCGAGCCGCGCTCCCCACCTGGATCCCACTGGTGGGCCTCCCAGTAAAAGCCACGGTGGGTTCCCACGGGCCTGATGTCCTTCCATACAGTGAATCCGAGGCGGGAAGGAGCGGCGAGTCTCCCTGGAGGAGGCAGCCGAGCCCCTTCTCCTGAGCGGGGCTGCCACTCCGCCCGGGCCATCCCGTTCTCCCCCTGTCCTCAGGTCAGCCCCTGAACTCCCAGGCAGCACATGGTGAACCTCGCATGTGAAACGGCCTTGAGCTTGGCTGGCATCTCCACACACTGAACCTCTCCGGCGATCACAGGCAACGGGCAGGAGGGGCCCCTCTCTTCGCCAGCTGCTGCTCTGGAGAGCTCCTGGAGGATCTCTCCGGCCATTGCTGGGGCAGCTGGAGAGGGGCAGGGGGAAGAGGCCAGACCTGCACAGGTACCTATGGAAATCGAAATGCGGCACTTCTGGCCATCCCGGGGGAGGCAGGCCAGGCCTCCTGGGTGTCTGCGGGTGTGCAACGTCGAGCCCGCTGTTCGGCTCCGCTCGGCTCCGCCGTACTAGGGGCCTTTCCCTTGGAGGGGGCAGCCCTCCGATGGAAGAAGCCTTCCGCTCTCCCCTGACAGCCCCGGCTGCTCGGTCCCCCGGAGGCCGGGAGGGCCGTGCGCCGCCGCAAGCGTCTCTGTCCCCCACAGGGAGCAGCTCCCCCCCCCCCCGCCCCGCGCCAGGTGCAAGAGCCAAGCCTGGCCTCTGCAGGGGCCGCATTCCTCCCGCTGCCCCGGAGCCCGTGGCGTGCGGCCAGTATCTGGCGGCCCCGGCCAGCGAGCTCAGTAAGGCGACACCTTGACCAGCTGGCCCCGCAAGGGCCCGCGGAGGGGTTCCCAGAGCGAGGCGCGCCGCTGGCCGGACACGCGCAGCCTGCGGGAGGGCGCCGCTCCAGCCGGGCCTCCAGAACTGCGCGCAACCCCCGCCCGGCGGCGCCTCGCACGGCAGGCGCGGCGCGCACCGGAGCTCCTGGCGGGAGCCCCCGGGCCCCTTCCCACGGGAGAGCCGGCCCTGCGCGTCGCCAGGCCAGCGCCCCCGCCACCTGCCCCCCCCCCCCCGCGACCCGCTCGGCCTTCGGGGGGACTTGGCCCAGCAGCCCCGGGCCGCCCGCGGA
>NW_025336455.1:1364410-1373166 GCF_004798865.1 Varanus komodoensis
GCCCGCTCGGGGGACGCGACCCGCGCCCGGCCGCTCCGCTCCGCGGCGTTCCCGGCGCGGCTTCCTCTCCGGGCGGGGCTGCGCGTCCCCGGGGGGCCGCCACTGGGGGCCCCGCTGGCAGGCCCGCCGAGGCTTCGCGGGGCAGGGGCGCGCCGGCAAGGGCGGGCGGCGGGCCGGGCTCTCGGGGCGCCTCCGCGGGCGCTCGGCGGGCAGGCGCGGCTCCTCGCCCAGGCTGGGGGCGCACGGGGCCGGCCCGTTCGTGGGGCGCCCGATCGGTGCCGCTCTGGGGCTCTCCCGGCCTTCCCGCCAGCAGCCTCCCGGGCTCCCGCAGGCGGGCTGAGCCATCGGCTATTGCACGATTCCCTGGCCAGGCTCGCTTGGAGCCCACTGGGAGGTCCCGGCCGGTCCCGGCTCTCAGCCCAGCCTGCCTGCCTGCCGGGGTGGTTGTCGTGGGGATATGACTCGGGGGAGGAGGAGGAGAGCAGCTTGAGTTCCTCCGAAGGAAACTAGTGTGGTCCAAGGATGATGGATAAGCAGATAAGGGAAACCAGGCCGACGGAGCTGCAGGAGAACATCCCGCCCCAGGAGGCAGGCGCTAGTCCGCCCCGAGGGAGCGGGGAGGGCGGCTGGCGGGGGATGCGGCCACAAATGCAGTCCCATTTTTTTCCAGGCTGTTTCTCCCCCCACTTGTCCCTCCTGCCTCTGCCCCCCATATGAGGTGGTGGGAGCAGCAGGTGGGGCTGGCCTGGCCGAGCCCCGGGCCAAGGCAGGGGAAGCGGACTTTCCTCTGGGGCTTGGAAAGGGGGCCAGGAGCAGCTGAGGAGTCCCTTGCAGGCCCACGAGGCCTGCATTTGGGCGGGAAGGGATCCCGGCAGGGCCCCTCCCGGGCGAGCAACAGGCGTGGGGCGGCTGCACTCCCCCTCCAAACGAGAGGAGAGCGTGGGAGGAGTTGGCCGGGGCATTTCCCCGGCTTTCCGAAGTGCTGCACAAGCGTGGAATAAACACCAAGATGCTCCTACAGGCACCTCCCTCCTTGCTGGGTTTGCAGCGCTTCGACCGGGCGAGCGGCGGACTCACCACGGCCGAATACAGCCAGGACCAGCGCACACTTGCGGGCACAGCCGCGGCCCAACCCGAGCCTTTTCCGCCTGCTTCCGCTCGCAAATGGGCGTCGGGATTTGCACAAAGCAACGGGGCTGGGAGAGCTTGCGGGACCCGCGGGAAGGGCAAGAAAGGCAGGGCTGGCGGAGCAGCGAGGGAGGCGCCCGGCTGCCTCTCCTGTGGCCGCTGTGCTAAGGAGGGACGCGCGCAGGCCGCCCTGCGGAGCGCTGCCCATGCGCCCCGTGGCGGCCTCAGAGCCGCCCTGCCAGACCAGGCCGAGGGGGACCCAGGAGCAGCCAGCCGGGAGGCGCACGCACCACGAGGAGGGCCCCAGCCCCCTCACCCGGTTCAGCTCGGGGCGGCGTGTGCTCCGAAAGCGCTTCCAGGGGGTCCCGCTCGTGGGTCTGCCGCGTCAGCAGCGTCCCTCGGACCGGCGGCTCGGCAGCTTCGGTTTCCTTTGCAGCCGAGAGCGAGCGCCTGGCCCAGGATTCTCTGGGTTCCGGCAGAAACGTCAGGGAACTCGGGGGCCTTCTTTGAGGCAAAGGCACCCTGAAAATATTTAGCTCCTCAAATCCCACAGATGCTGTATTTCTCTCTGAAACCTGGTGCGATGAAGAGCTGCACAAAAATGTTTTAAAATACCATGGAGGAAGGACTCCATGAGGAAAACAGAAACTGGAAGATAAAACAAGGAGAAATATTGGTTGGAAAGGGCTGATGGTGGAAAGATGGGAGTATCCAAGGAATGCAAACATTTAAAGTCGTGTTTAGCTCGAAACTTACTATCTACCTGGCAAAGCCTGAAATTTGGAGTTTAGGTGGCGCTCTTGTCTACAGCAATAAAACCTGGGCTGCTGTGTGACCTGCCCCATCTCCTACCTGAGAGAGGCAAATATGTGTGCAACCCAAAAGTCACAAACCTTGCTACTTCTAGGCAGTGGTGTTTCCCCCAAATTCATGAGGGCTAGAAACATGTGCTTCGGAGCAAATCCTGCAGCAGGTTGCTAAAAATGCAAAGGTCCGTGAGTTATTTATATGCTGCTTTTCATCAGATATGGGCAGCCCACTCGAGCGGGTGAGAGGGAATATCGTCACCTCCCTGCCCCTCCCTCCTGCACACGCGCGTGCGCGCACACCCGTCAGGAATTTCTTTTCTTGGTGCCACTGCGGGGCCAGAAGATTAGCAGCTCCCTTGCCGGGACAGGACAGGCGCACACGTCACTCCCGCTCCGCTCAGGGTCCGTCCTTGCAGCTGCCTCCATGCATGGAAATGGGACGTGAAAGGATTACTGCCCGGCGGGGCTCCAACAGCGCGGCCCGAGCAAAGGCTGGGGACCGACCGTGTTTCTGGACAAGGGCCCCGGTGCAGAGGGGGAGGGAGGGGAGGGCAGGCCGGGGAAGCAGGGGGCACGGGGCTGCGGCCCCCTCGCCGGCCCTGGAGCCCGGGCCGGCCATCCAAGCCAGCTCGTCCCATGGAGTGACATAACCAGTTGGAGATCGGTGGTGGAGGGGAGGTTTGCGTCATCCCCTCATTTTAGGGCGGGTGCGAAGGAGACGCAATTCCTCTGGGCTGCACCTTGCCAGGGCAGGCGGGGGGAGACGGGAGGCACTGGGAGGTGGGCAGCGTTCCCAGAGCAGGGCGAGGGCAGAAAATGGAAATAGATTAGACACCCACTTGGGCAAACGATCTGTTAGCCAGGGCCATGGCGTATATTCCATGCACTTGGCAATGGCAGCACACGCTCCCAAATTAAGTGCCCTGGTTTTAAAAGGAGCAAGAGTCTAGCCCTGAAGGCTAAAGAAATCACACTGAAAACCAGAGAGCGACTGCCTGGCAATGCCTCAGGAGCCGGCGGGGGCGGGCGGGGGGGCACAGAGCAGGGCAGCTCTGGCAGGGGCCGCCAGTGCCCCTGACCCTCCCCTGTGACCATGGCCAGGCCATGCAGGTTCTGCAGCAGGATATTCAAGTCACAAAATAAGTAAGCATGACGGGCTGTGACTAGGAAGCTCAGGCCCACCGCGACCCCCCGGGGAATCTGATACTTAGTGCCGCTGGGGCACAGGAGGAATGGGGCCGCCCCCTCCAAGACCAATGAGCTGGAAAAGTTCCTGCAGGTGTGGCGTGGGCCATCGGCACGGTGAGGGGGCAGTCGAGGGCCAGGGGCTCCAGAGGCCTCCCCGCCGGCCCGCCCTGGAGCTGGCCGCCTCGCCCACTCGCTGGTCCAGGCCAAGTTGCCCCGCGGGAGCGGCAGGCCTGGTGGGCAGGGGGCTGCCGGCAGATGGCGGGCAACCAGCTGGACGGGTGCGTGGGGCCACGAGGCTCCAGCAGGTGGCGCTGCGCTGTGCTGATGGCCCTCTGCAGGCCGCTACTGGCCCAGCGCCTGGGGAGCCCTCCTGGCCTGCAGGCGGAAAGGCAGGTTGCTCACCTGCCACTGCCCTTCCTTGAGGGGTCACCTGCAGAGTCACGCACCTGGCCCTGGGCAGGCCTCCACATGGCACGGGGGGGGGTGTGCGAGCCCACGAAGAGGCCGCTTGGCCACAGCGGGTGCTGAGCCAGCCCGCTTTAGGGACAGCGGTGTGTCTTTCCCTGTGCTTTCTCTCCAGGGCCGTCGCGGTGGGCAGAAGAAACCTCAGTCCAGCAGTGGGAACTGCAGCCCCAGGGCTGCACACAGCCCCCAAAGCTCCTGCTCGAGACCACCACAGGGCCCCCTGTTGGCCGTCCCCACAGCCACCAACGGCTTGCGGGTTTTGTGCAGCCGCTTCTCCCTTCTCCAGGACCGAAATGCCTCTCCTGCAACTGAGGTTTGAGCTACCACTACTGGGAGCTTTGCCTTTGGGGGCCGACTGCTCTTGCCAATGGCTTTGCCCCTTTGCCCCGCCCCTGCCCGCCACTGGTAAATGGTCCTGGGTGGGTGGGGGGCTCTGAAATTGAATCTGACCCCTGGCTGAAAGCGGCTTCCCGCCATGAAGGCTTCGTTAACTAGTCTCAGCAAGTTTAGTGGATTAATTGATTGGATGTACATAAACGTGCACATGAGATAAATACCTGCATGGGCGGGACTAGCACTTCCGGGGCCTTTCGAAGAGCCACACCTTGGTTCGACACCCCTGCAAGCCCGACACCCCTGCAAGGCAGGCCAGTGTGATTCTCCAGGGGTGGTGGTGGAGCTGGAGAGCAGCTTGCCCCATGCCACCGAGGGGGCACCCTGGCGCTCCCCGGCTGCCACGTTGGCAGGTGCCGAGTAGATCTGAGAGTCCACCAGGAGACGGTTGGCGAGGCAGTGCAGCCCTCTGCCTGTTCTCGGGCGCGGCGGGGGCCTCCTCCCCCAGCCATCCTGCCCGGCAGGCCCGCCACTGACACAGCTGCAGCCAGGCAGCATCTGCTGGCGTGCAGCCCGCCTGGCTCTGGGAAGAAGCCAGGAGCCGGACGGGGCAGCCGGGAGGGACTGGACTGCCGGCCCATGGGGTTTGTTCGGCGAGCCTGGGAGGGACCGCGGGGGCCGAGCGGCGCCCTTCCGGGGGGCCTTGTCCCCGGCCCCGGCCCCGGCCCCGGAGGTGCGGAAGTCACAACAGCCAGGCACATTCAGGGCTTCAAATCCCAGCACAGGCATACACAGGAATTATGACCTTCCCTGCCGAATAATTAATAATAATAATAATAATAATAATAATAATAATATACCTGGCGGAGAGTCACTGCGAGAAAAGCGAGTCACCACCCCGGTCTCCCTGCCCCACGCTGCGCCCTTGGCTTCATTTCCCATTTCTAGCAGCTAAATGGAGCCAACTTCGAATTTCTCTCTCTGCTGAGCCAGCAAGAGCCGTGCCAAGCCCCTTGGAGCCGGGAGCGCCTCGATGTTGCAGATCCCCGTTCGATGGGAAAGGTGCGTGAGCGAAGGAGTCGCACGAGGCGGGCTCCTTCCAGCCCCGCTGCGGGGCCTCCTTTGGAGACCCTTCCTGAGAAGGCAAGGTGGGTGAGAGGGGCTGAAAGGTAAGACCCCCGGGGGCCTCAGAGCATGGCCTGCTGCACTCCAGCATGTGGGAAGCCCCACCGGGTGACATTCCGATACTCTGGGGGGGGGGGGGGGGTCCCAGAGCCTCCCCGGCAGCATCTGAGCAGGACTGGAGCTGATGGCCCCTGCCAACGCGGGGTAGGCTGCCTCGGAACGCGGAGGTCGCACTTCTCATTAGCCTCTTGATGGGGCCACTGCCAGACTTCTTGGATGCAGTCCTTTTGCTTTTGAAGAGGAAGGAGCTGAGCATCCTCCGGCCATGCCGCTGCTCCAGGGCTGCAGAGGGGGGAGCGCTGTCCCTCCGCCGCGTTGGACGCGGCAGCATCCAGTGGGGCCGGTTCTTGGACTGCCTTGCTGTCCAGGGCCGCTCCGTGTGCTGCGGGTGGGAACAGTCTCAACGGGGGGGGGGGGGGGGGGGGAAAGTCCCAGGCGGTGGCACCGAGGAGGGGGGCCTGCTTCACGGGGGGGACCTCTGCTCCCCACTGCAGCCAGGCAGAGGTGCCCCAAACATGCAGGCATCCAGCAGCCCACGAGCACCCGGGCAGGGGCACCGAGCGCTGGGCCGAGGGAAGGCTCGGAGCCGCCTGGGGGCTGAACTTGGGCTTCGTGCTGTCGGTGCTTTTGCTGCTCGCCCATTTTACACGTCACGCTGCCTTTCGTGAACCGCTGTGCTCGACTCGCAGAGGAGGAGAGCTAATAATGGAATCAAGCGTGAGCTGCCGTCTGGGGTGGGGGCTTGGGACCCCACAAAGTGGGGCTGTGTGCACGCAGGCAAAGCCCCCCAGCCCTCGTGGGGAAGCACATGGCGTTGGCTCTGTTCGGCCACGTTTCGCCTGCAGCCTCTCTCTGCAGGCGCTGGCGATGTCCTGAAATCCCGACAAATCCCCACAAATGAAACCGTGGGTGCGTCGTGCGCCAGGAAGAGCTGCAGTTGAGAGTGCATGATAGGGACGCCCCTGAAGGGTTCGTCTCGGCCACGCTTTAGCCCCCAAAGCTGCCTTCCCCGCTGGGATCGGGCAGAGGCGGGTGCGTCCTCCCAGCAGCCCTCCGCCAGACTGGGATGCCGATGCAGAGCTAGAAGTGAGGACCCCCACGGGAAGGTATCATGCGCTTGGGGGCTACCCAGACCCCCAGTTCTCCAGAAGGATCCTGGGGCCCGCTCCGCAGCAGGCAGAGGAGGCCGCTTTGCTGTCTTGGGACTCCGAGGACTCTGGCCGCAAGGATGCTCCAAGGCCACCAAAGCAGGCCCAGCCCCTTGAAGAGGCAATGCCCGAACCCTTTCTGGATGCTCAGATCTGAACTGCTCCCTGCTGGAGCGCTGGGCCGCCCCTTCCTGGCCGCCCGCCCCGCCGCGCTGGAGCTTTCTGCCGAGCCGACCTCTTCCCAGCTTGCTTTCCTGGGAAACCTGGCTGGGCCAAGCCCGTGACTGGAGCTAGGGAGGAGAGCACTGGCAGAACCCAGGGGTCCGAGCCAGTGCAGACCCTGATCCTGACACCCTACTTGTGCTCTTTACCCCTCCCCTGCCGACCCACCTAGATCACGCAGGTCACGCTTGGGTGACGTGGGTTCGAATCCGCACTCAAACCCTCTGGGTGATCTGTCTGCCTAAGCCGACCTCACAGGGACGTTGTGCAGTAACCTGGGGGAAGAAAAGGGGAGATGATCCAGATCCGGCACCTGGAGCCCCACAACCCTCAGACCGCCTGAGGCGGGCCTGCAGAGGCCTCCCCCTCACGGTGCCCCCCCGGCCTCCTCTGCACCACACTTTGCGCCCACCTAATCCAGGGCGGGGGAACCCAGCTGGGGGGCTGCAGCCCGGGTGCCGCCCCTGCTGGCCTGTCGCCTTTCCTCCTCAAGAGGAGGCCAGCTGGGGACACGGGAGCAGCTCTCCATGGGCCGCATTCTGCTCGTGGGAAGAGGTTCTCCACTCCCTCTGTCGTGCCCAGCGGCCCCAGCCGCGAAGGGAAAAGGCCGCCGGGTGGCCGCACCGGAGCGGCTCTTCCGGCACCGCTGCCTCCGGAGGCCTTTTCCGCCTTCTCACCGGCTGCTCCCAGGCGAAGGACCCCCTCCCACGGCTCTGTTGCCTCGTTTGATCTTGCACCCTTTAACTGTGCTCTTAGTGCATTTCTTTTGCTCTTGTTCGGTCGGGGTTTTTTTTAAAAAAGAACCTGTGCTTGCAAGCTCAGCTCGAGCACCATTTTCTTGGCAGGCCAATGAGGCACAAACCAGATGAAATAAACACCCGCTTGAGCGCCAGTGGACTGTCGGCCACAGTCTGATGCGAGGGGGGCAAAAGGGGGAGGGCTCCCAGGATGCCCGGAGCAGCTCCACTGGCTGGGGCATGCTGGGAGTTGCACGCTTTCCCTGCCTAACTCGCCTAGGGCTTCCTCTCTCGCGGCCCAGGACCGGGGGAGTGAGGGTCTCTTGGTGGGGGAGGGTCCCTTGCAGTCGGTCGTAAAGGGTGGACTCCGGCCACGGAGCCAGTCGCTGGGCAGCCTTCCTGTTCAGCTGGGGGCTGCAGGAGGTGCCAGAGAAGATGCTCCGTGGGGGCTGAAGCAGGCCCCTGTGCCCCGGCCGTGGGAGCGGGGCCACGCCACCGCAGGAAGCCACGGCAAGCAGCAGCCGGTCGCCTCTTGACAGCAAGGCTGGGCGAAGGCAGTCAGTCGCCCAGCCATGGCTACCTGTGCTGGGACATGTGCCTCCTCCAGGGGCTCTCAGGCGATCCAGGTGCTCAGAAGAAACTGTGGCCAGGAGGATGGCGGACTCCTGCCCCTGGGGGGGGGGGGTCTTTATCCAGGGCAGCTTTCATGCCAGGTTTATGGGAGCCTCCCCCCCCCCCAGAAGGCTGAATGAGCATCCTTGCTTGCTGATTTCGCCTCGCCGAAGGCTTTTCTGCGCGTCGCCCTCGCCTGCCCGTTGGACACTGGCGTGGCTCCGGCCGCCCAGCCGCCCGCCGGGAGCCGCTGCGAGTCCGCGGCCGGGCGGGGGGCGGGCGCGGCAGGCTCCTCGGGGCAGGGCTTCCATCCCGCCGGCGGCGCCCCGCGAAGCGCCTGGACGCGAAGGGCGCTCGCCGAGCGCCGCGCTCCCTGCCCTGCCCTGCGCCGGAGGGGCTCCCGCGCCGGCCCCGCGCGGCCCGCGGTCCCGGGAGCGGCCACTGGGGGGCGCGCCCGCCCGGCCCCGCCGGCTTCCAGCTGTTCCCGCCAGAGACTGACAGCTGGACCCCGGGGTTGCTATAGGGATAGGCAAATTGCCCCGGCAGCCCTGGCTCGTTATAGGCGGGGAAGCGGCTGCCCCCGCCCCGGCAGGCGGGGCCTGGCGCCGCTCCCTATAAAAGGCGGAATGCTCCATTCAGCACTTCAGTTACTCGCGCAGGGGGGAGGCGAGCGAGGCAGCGAGCGGCGGCGGCGAGGAGGAGGAGGAGGGGCGGCGGGGGCGGAGGAGGAAGAGGAGGCGGCGGCGGGGCAGCAGCAGCAGCACCGCCGGCGGGACCCTCGAGCCGGGCGCGCGGGAGCCCCCGTCCCAGTGGCCGCCGCCCCCGGCAGGGACAGCGCGCGCCGCCGGGACCCCAGGGGCCGCGGGCGAGACGCGGAGCAGCGCGGCCGGGCGGAGGGGCGCGGGCCGCCGAGCCGCCCGGAGCCGCCC
>NW_025336455.1:1373266-1400651 GCF_004798865.1 Varanus komodoensis
ACCAAGGACAGCGCCGGAGC
This sequence comes from Varanus komodoensis, assembly GCF_004798865.1. Classification (NCBI taxonomy): domain Eukaryota; kingdom Metazoa; phylum Chordata; class Lepidosauria; order Squamata; family Varanidae; genus Varanus; species Varanus komodoensis. The sequence goes on from NW_025336455.1 coordinate 1,373,287, forward strand.
CGGGCAGCGCGCGGGGCGGCCGGCCGGCCGTGCCCGGGGACGCGCGCCCGTCGCCCGCGGCCCTCCCTCGCGGCCCCCGGGCTGCGCTCAGCATTCCTGCGTGCCGGACATGTATGGGATCGCGGTGCGCGCCCGCCGCCCCGCGCTCCTCCGTTCCTCCCTTCCTTCCCTCTCTCCCGCGCGGCTCCCGCGCGCCTTCCGCGGCTGGACGAGGCGAGCGCCCGGCCGCCTTCTCCGCCGCCCCGCTGCGCGCTCGGCGCCCCGGACTGGCGGGCGCTCGGCCGGGCGAAGCGCGACGGGCAGCGGCGAGCGGCCCCCACGGACCGCCGGAGCCTTCCCGGGAGCGGCGGACTCGAAACATGGGTTGAGTTTACCTGACTTTTTATCTCCCTGTTTTCTTAATTACGTTTTTGTGTGTGCGCGTGCGTGTTTTTTTAAACAAATGGGGAACTGAGCCAAACTAACTTATTAAAGGTGTCCACGTGTACATAGGTAGGCGTTTCTCTCCCCGGCCCTGGATTTTCTCGAACCTTCATTTGCTTGGTGACTTTAAAAGAAAAAAAGAAAATTAAAAAAAAACAAAAACAAAAAACACAAGTCTTAATGAAAGTTTGTATGTAATAGCATGCAAATAATATAAGAATTAATTTAACGATGTTGACAAAGCCGAATGCACTATATACAGTAATCGATTGGATTAAATAATGTTGTTTGTTTTATAGAGATTTAAAATTATCTATGCTGTTCAAAACAATATTGGGGGGAAAGGAAAACACTCTTAAGACAATTTGAAAGGCAATAGAGTAATATATGGCTGCTATATAATAATATTACTAATACTATGCACCAGAATTATTTATTAAATTCCAAGGAAACAAAATACGGTTTGAACCTTGAATTATAAAATGCACACTTTATTTATTGCAAAAACAGACAAACCCACAGTAGCTTGCAATTCTGCTTTTGGTCGAGAAGGCTTAACTGACCTAGAGATGGGTTTTGTTTTTGAGTTTGGGCTTTTTTGGGTTTTTAAAAAGTTGTTTATTTAAAAAGAGAACTCTTAAAGGTGTAGGGATGTTAAACATATGGGTATTTTCAAAAGCCCGGCACAATTTGTGAAATTTTGGGAACTGGTGCATTTTTAAGTGCAAGGCATTTTAAATGACCTTTCGATTTTGGGAGTTCTTAACATTGCTGCATCCAGATAAAACCAATTGCATCTCGAGCATCGGTACAGTTCTTAATTTTCTTTCCACATCCTGCTCTTGAGCCACGCAGGCTGTTGCAACCTCAAACCAACTTAATATTTATATATATAGATATATTTTTTGTTTATTTGTCATGAATTGTTTTTCTTTGTGTTCAGGCATCAGTGCAAAAGCCTCCTTCTTAGCTTTCATTTGCTACGAAACGAAAATAAATCTCTTTAGACATATATTCTTTTGTCTTGCCTTTCTAGTTTTTCCAAGTGCTTTGCGAATCTTTGCACATTCCGGTTGCTTTACTGTGATTGTCATGGTACAAAGAAAACAAGATAACAGTTGATCCTTTTTAATTTCTGCCACCTTTTTTGTGTGCAAGAGAATCAGCTGTAAGTTCTTAGACAATCTGGGTGGGGAATGCGTAATTTCTACCCTTTGAAAGAAGGCCAATTAGTTAAAAATAATTTTAACCTTGCTTTGGGGTATATGTATATTGGAGGAAATTTGAAGACTTAGCATGATTCGGCCTACTTGTATTTCCTATTTAAACAATTTGATTTCTGAGATTCTATTTCAAATTAGAGGCGGGCTCCTTATAGAACCAGAGTCTTCTCACAAAGCAGTTTTTCCTTCCTCCTCCTCCTCTTTAGATCATACAATTTGGGTGCGAGTTTTTTAGGGGAGGAGAGGGGGGTCCTGTCTTGGAAGTGCTTCCAGCTTGCAGTCACAGCCCCCCCCCCCCCCCCCCCCCCCCCCCCCCCTCCAACCCCCCCCCCCCCCCCCCCCCCCGCCGCCAGACTTTTAGAAAGCTGCTGACAGCCTGCAGCTTATAAGTAACGGGGTATTACATGTTCTGTTAAAGTTTTGTGCTGCATTCTGAGCTGGCCATGCTTAATATGTTTATAGTATAGAAATCAGACTAATGTTGGCATTGGTGCAGTTTTAACTCTCCCCTTATATGGGGCATGGCGCTTGTCCATTTTGGATTTTAAAACATGCATTTATTCTGATCTGCTCCACCTGATGATTTTAAATCAAACGTTTTCATCAAAAGATAGGTCATATATATTATCTTGCTTATTCTGTTCCTAGTTTACTAGAAAATATAGTAAAAGAGAACCTGGCTTGTACTCTAAATAAAGCTTTCCCAGTTGTCTGTTTTATAACCGATTTCACATTGCAGCCCATTGACTTTTATTTTAGATGGTAATAAATTGGTTTATTTCCCACTTTGGTTTCTGAGCGAAATGTTTATGTTCTCTTTTAAATCATCCTGTATAGCTTTAAAAAATAGTACGTGTGAAAGAACCAAAGCAAACATCCTATCCAAATTTAAGAACACAAATTTCTTTTGCTTGGAAGGTTTTTTTTTTTTTTTTTTTTGTTAAAGAAGCTGTATCTTTTAATCTGCAAAGAAACCAGCCTTCCAATATCTAGATATTGGTTGTACCACTTGGCCTGTTTTAATTATAGTTGATTAAAGTAACACCAAAGAAACAAAACCCAACAACCCAAGCCCACAAAATTTTGGGGCAAAACCATTTTGCCCCCCTTTTCAGAGAGGGACTGGAACCTGATCCCAGAAGCTTCACCTTGTTTGTGCTTCTGTGGCCCATTACTTTTAAGTAGCCAAAAGGTCCCTTTTAAGAGCAGCTTATCGGTTTCTCCCCAACAGTTTGGACTGTGTAGAATTTCTCACCATTTCGTGGAATGGGCGAATTGGCCTGTTTTTAGCTAGGTGTGTTCCAGTGCTCCAATATTGCAGAAAAAGAGAGCTGGATGGCAGTGGAGGGGAGGGAAAGACAAAATACCCCCCTAAGGTGAAGAATTAGCAGGGAGCTGGCAGATTCTCGGCTGCACTTCTATTTGTGTCAAACAGAAAAGCTTGCTTGGCAGGGGCACCATTTAAGGGACAGCTCGTCCAGCCTTGATTTTATACGCTGCTTGCAATTCTTAGGTGGGCGCTCTCTGTGAAGATGCAGGGGTACCCTCCCTCTGTCCGCCAACCTTCTGTTTCCTCGAGCAAATACTGCTGCTTGCTTTGCAAGGTCTGGCAGTTCTCTCCCTGCCCCTCGCCGGGCAGCTCTTTCCTCTCTGGCCCTGGAGAGCCTCTGCAGCGTTTGGTTTCTTTCTCGCTGTGTCCCCATGGAGGGAAAGGTGTGGTGGGCAAGGTCCTGCATTGTGATAATACCATACTAGGAAACTCGGCTCCAGAAACTGGAGCCCTTGGGTGTTGGACTGATTTGTATCCATTCTGAAGCCAGTGGAAAATTGGGTTTGACTTCTGCAGAACTGGGAGCTGAGGCATCTTGACGAAGCAGCAGGAAGCTCCCCCCTCATGGTTGAGGGCACCCTCCTTTGCTCTGCATGGGGAGAGGGGGGTCTTTGCTCGCAGTACGACGCAGTGCCGAATCCTCGGGCGGTGAATTCCATTCGGATATTGATGTCTTGCAGCTTCTTTTTTTGTGGGGGGGGGGGTCTCATGGTTAAGATCACCGAAAGGAGAAGCGAGGGCAGTATTTGGTTGTTTAGTAGGATGGCTCGTAATGCCGTGAAGCGATTTCTGGCGAAGCAAGTGGTCTAAATTCCACCGGACGCGGGGCAGCATCGATCGGACTGAGACGGTTGCTGTTAAATGGGGGGCTTTGAGAGGAAATCTGGTACCTTCCCTACAGGTGGTAAAATTTAGTTATAAAAAATTCCTCTTTTTTTCCCCTTAACTGCTCCACTTTGTAGAGGTATCCCTTTTCTGGACTCTGAAGCCGTCTTCGCTGAGCACCTGGCTCCTGCTGGTTTGCTGTCTCAGGGCTTGGCGGACCTGCCTCTGGGCTTCCTGCAGATGTTCCTGCAGATGCTGGTCGCAGCCCGAGCAGCTCACGGCTGGCGTGAACCCGGCCTCTCCCCCACCAAGCTCTCCTTTCTTTCCCCCGCCTCTGCTTTTTCAGGCAGCACTGGGAGGGCTGGGAAGGGGTGTCTGCGGCGAGGCTCTTTGAACAGCTCTCGCTTCCAGGGGGGCATCTCGGGCGAGGGTCACAAAAGGTCCAGAGGCTTTGGTGCCGGACAATGGCGAGCCGAAGGGAGAAGCCAGCCTTCTGTTGGTCAAGATGGACCGCCACTGCTGTGATGGCCGAGCCAGGCTGCCTTCCAGAGAGTAGGGCGCTGGCCCCGTCTGTGCCGGAGCTGGACCTCTGCCTGGCTAGCAGCTTTCTAACTTGGGCTGACAAAGCGTCTGCCAGAGCTGGAACCCCCTTTGTTTTAAAGGTGTGTTCTTTGCTAGTACCTAGTTCCAGATCCCTTATTTCAGGTACTGTCTCTTCAGAAGCATCCCTGCCATCAGGATTTCCAGGCAGGGTGAGACCATTGGTCTCTTTGGGTCGTATTCTGGCGACAACCAGAACTGACAAGTGAGGCTTCTGCGGTATCTGCCAGGTGGGCGTCCATGATTTGTCATTTTCTGACCATTTGAAGCTGGAGAGGCCTTTCGGGCACGGGAATGTGCATTTTCGCAGCAGTGCCTTTAGCTACTGACAGACTATCCCATGCTTGTTCCAGGGACTTAAAAACCAAACCAAACTGAACAGGGATGCTGGCGGTGAACGGCTGCCTTGAGACCCACCGGTGCACCGTGGTGAGCGACTTTCCTCCTGTCGCTGTAAGCCTGCTGTGAGTGACCCGTTTTTCTGATTAAAATCTTTCTCTGCGATGTGTTAATATCAGTTCTCCCATGGGAATGCTCTCTCTGCCCTCTAATTTCACATCTTCTGTCCTGGTTGCCTGAGACTTCTCTAGAAACAACAGTCCCTCAGTCCTTTCCTTTTGAAATCTTAATTTGGGAACCACATGGATCCCGTATTTCTGTAGCATCGCCATATATTTGGAGTGTCTCTTGTATTTGTGTAGCATCTCGTTTTCCTCGCTTTGGGTGAAAGCAGTCTTGCCACTGGCTTAACTTATCCACCCACCTCTGATTTGCAGAAAGCTTTATGGTATTGTGAATTCAAAAAATTGTCCCAATTCTTTTTATTTCAGGCATTTCTGTTCTACCTTATTCTCAGGTTCAGAGGAGCTAAGAAGCATTCAAATTACAAAGTGCTTTAAAATTGTTTTCCACAATTGACATTCCCTAAAAAAAATTAAACACTATCATTTAAAAAAAAAAATGTTATCAAGCCAGGCTTAACTTCGCTATTGTGGTGGTTCTCCATGTTTAAGTTTTAACATTATATTTAACCACATTTTTCTTGTCCTTCTCAAGCATTTTTAATCCTGCTTTCCTGCTAAACACCAAGGCTACTAAAAACTAAACCATGAAAGTGTTATGGACAGTAAGCCATCCTTTGAAGGAGAAGAGCCCCTCAAATAAGATGGTTCAAGAGGTCAGGAGACAGAGGGGCCTCACGCCCTTTGGTGCCCTGGCCCCCTGAATGACCAGCAGTCCCCTTCTGTCTGCGGCAGCAGCAGGACGGGACGGGACGTGGCCTCTGCGGCGGGTAGCAGGGCCCTGCCTGCCTGCCTGCCTGCCTGCTGCTGCAGTTTGCACCCTCCAGCGTGGCTTTGATGCCCGTCCCAGGGATGCAGGGGCGCCCCTGTCTCCTCCAGAGATTTTCCAGCGTCTTCGGCAGGGGGCTTTCTGACCCCTGCCTGTGGAAGCCCCGGGGCTGACCCTGGAATTGCACGCGAGCGAGCGAGCGAGCGAAGTGGTGTTGCTCCTCGTCTTAGCATCACAAAACAGGCCAGGCTGGGTGTGCCCTTTGTTGCGGATTCGAAGCACACTCACACTGAAGCATGTGATTTGGATTCCCGTTTTGTCCAGAGAGAAGGTGGCGGCCTTCCCTCTTGCCCCCACAATCGCCCTGGGCGGTCGGGCAGGCTGGCGGATCGGTGGCCCCGCAAAGCTGGATTCGAACCGGGTCTCTGCAGTTCACAAGCCCAGTGCGCCTGCCAGCAGACATCTCAGGGTGGCCGGTCTACCCGCCAAAGCTGGCAGGTTCTGGCATGGAGATCATAGCCATTCCCCTGCCAGCGGAGAGGGCCTTTGCCGGCGCGGCTCCTTGCCTTGCGGCTCCCGTGGCATCCCCAGGAGGCTAGCCAAGTGGTGTCTGTGGGGCCAGACGGTGCCCCGGGGCCCTGCCAGCCTCCGCGCCTTCCCTTGAGCTGCCCTTTGGGGGCCAGCGGGTTGGCTCCTCTGGACCTGCACAGGCCCCTTCCCGGGCAGGGGGATGGAGATGCTGAGGGCGAGCGAAGGACATGGGAGGCCCGCAAGATGGGCGCCCTGCTCTCACCTGGAAGCGCCCCTCCAAGTTTGGCGGAGCTCACCTCTGCGGAGACGCGCGGTGGGCCGCCCCGCTGAGCCGTGTGCTGCGCAAGTCCAGCAAAAGGCGTCCGCTCCCCTCCTTTTCGCTCCCCAGATGAGGGTTTCTTTATTTGCAGAGTGCTCTGCTCTGCAGTAAATAAAATAGGGCAGTTGATAAATCTTGCAACTCAGTGGGAAACTGTAAAACAACCCGGAATGACCACCCATTATCAACATTAAAATAAAATATATTTTGATACGGGCCAACCTTTCTCAGCGGCTAAGTAATGAGTCCTTTTCGCAGCGTTGCTCCTCTGTTCCTTTGCGTCAATTGAACTCAATTCCTTTGCTTCAGTTGAATTCAATTGAACTTTAATTGCTGCTTTCTTTCAAGGCTGGTAATTGAGAGTTTTGCAGAAAGTGGAAGCACTGCAGCCTGACTCTGGGCATTTTCATGCACGGGGGGCCCGGCTGATTTGGGAGGGGTTTGCCTCCGGTGAACTGTGCTTAAAACCGTGGCTGCAGCCCTGTTACTGCTGCATGTTTGGCTTCCTGGATTGTGATGGGATTTGCCCAGCTCTCTGGGTTGTGTCCAAGTCGGCAGGCCGGTGGAGAGACGAGCTTTCGTTCTGGTGCTTGTCTGCTGAAGGAGACGGAAATGAAAGAGACCCATCGGACCGCAGGGTCTCAGGACTGCATGCTTAGCTCGCCGTGCGCCAGAGCTGCGAGCCGGCTGTTCCCCACATCTCTGGGTCCTAAGCCAGGCGTGCCTTCTGGAGTGCGCACAATTCATGGCTTAATTGCTGGCGCAGGTGCGGTTTGCTGCATCGTCAGAGGTGTCGACACCATGTTTTCTTGGCTTCAGTTTTTAAAAGCACACTGGGCTTTTATAGAAAATGGGCGCGGAAACGAACGGAAACAGGGCAGGGTGAGTGTCTGTGGGTTTAGCGAGGTGTAGCTCTCCTTCGTGCGCTCAGCTGGATTTCGAGACAGACAAATGTTAAATGACTTTTTTCTAACATGGCCAAAGGGTGTGTCTGTCTGAATACCAGAAATGGTATTTCTAGAAAAGTTTAGTGGTATGCACAGAGAGCTGTGAGCATGTGCAGAGTGCTTCCCTGTGGGCCGGCTGAGCTGCTGGTGTGGCTTGGCCTAAAGCACATGATGTGCACTGTGCATCCCGAGAAGCGATGAGAATTTATCACGTTGGATGCCATGATGATTGGCTTTGGCTGATACTGCAAATGGAAAAGGCCTGCACTCGGAGGAGCTTGACAGAGTTCCAGGCAGCGAGCTGGAGTCTCCCAGAGAGGGCCGTTGCATAAGCACACCGTTCTAGCCTTTTCTGTGAGTTTTCGCGTGAATGTTTATGCAGCCACCGGCTCCTGTGTGGGTGGAGAGCTATGCCTCCCGCTTCTCTTCTCCTCTTGTCCCCTTCTGTCTCTTCCAGCTTGGGCGATTATGATTTTTGATTTTCTTTTCTTCCGTCTGCGAATTCTCTCTCTGCTTTTTCGGCTTGTGGTTGGCCAGTCCAGGGACAGAGGACACCACGTCGGATGGCCATTAGGAGTCCTTGCCTGATGGAATCGGCTCTGGAAAAGCTCAGCTGCATCGTGCCATTTGGGGCCTGAGGCGAACCCCCTTTTGACACTGAAGGGATGGTGTTTAAGGTGGCGTCGCGACGGAGCGGGGGCAGCTGAGGTTCAAGGGTTCAGCCATTTTTTAAAATGTCGAAAAGCTGCCTGCCGGGGCAGTACGGACTCCTCAGGCGGTGCCCCTCTGGCCGGCCGCTCTGCAAGAGCCACGACAGCCCCATGGGAGAGCTTCGGGGTGGGCCAGCCGCAGGGTGGGCCCCGTGGGTGGAGAACCCTTCTCCAGTCGCTGCTCCGGTGTCTCACCTCACATCTGTGGCACGTGTGGAGACGTGCGCTTCCCTCTGACTTGCCCCAGTGGGTCCTGTGGGGGACACGCAGCGCCTCTGCACGTGGCAAGGGTTCCTCTGGTGCGGAGCTTCACCCCGGCTGCGCTGCTCAGCCCAGGCTCACCCCGAAAGCACGATAAACACATTGCAGCCATCCGCAGCCCTGCACTGTTCAGGTGCACCACTGGACTATAGTTCCCATCAGCCCCAGCCAACATGGGTTAGGCATATGGAGAGCCACGGTCCAGCCCATCTGGAGAATACCATGCTGGGAAAGGTGGTGGTAGGGGCTTTATCTTTAACCACCCGACAAGATGTTATAAATGTCTTATACTTTGGCCATATAAATACGAAACAAACCTCCTAAGAATGCAACATAAAAAAGGATGCTAAAGCAATCGTGAAAATCTTCCTTCTCCCGAACTGGATCCATGGACTTAAATGTCTAATAATAGTGCATAGATGCTTCTTTTCTTGGCATTAACACCCCCCACCCTTTAAAGGGCGATTCTGGGGGAGCAAACTTTCCGCGATGGGGTTCCTGTGCTTCCGCTGGTCACCCTGGGCCGCTCGCCTGGCAGGGCTACTGGTCCTGCTTGCCATATATGCTCTCCAGTGCTGGGAGGGGGTCCCTGGTGAATTGGCTGTTGGGGGACAGGAGCCGAGGGGGGACAGCGCCCGGATCCCCGCTGGGGGCCGGCCGCGCACCGCAGCCGAGTGGCCATTGCGGGGATGAACGGCGGGGCTGCAGAGGTGGCTCCAGCGCTGTGCTTCTCGCTGGCTGTGTGGGATTCTGTGCGGCTGCGTGTCTGGGGGCCTCTTCCAGGCTCCCCACTGCAAGCTGCTTCGTGAGCCACGGGCAGAAAGCGCCTCCCAAAATAGCGCGGTCGCCCAGCGTTGCCCGCAATCTGAAATACCGCAAGTGCTTAGAAGCAGACTCCTTTACGTCATGAGGGAGCTGAAGGACTGAGTGCCCTGCAGCGGAAGCACAGGTGGCTGGGGATGATAGGAGCTGTAGTCCAGTGCATCCGGAGAGTGCCGGAATGGGAAGGGTGCCACGATCCACGGAGCAGCCTCCCGCCCATTCCCAGGCGTTTCTCAGCCAGGGAATCCTGGAAGTTCAAGGGCCACTGAGTGCAGCCCTGGGAGACGGCCAGGCGGTCTCCGCACGAAGACGTCCCGTGACGGAGAGCCCACCTCCTGAGTGCGCCTGAGCACGCACTCCCCAGGCCGACGGTTCTGTTGCCAGACTGCTCCTCCAAGTGGCAGCCCTTGAGATATTCCAGAAGTGCTCCACGGTCCCCCCGGCCTTCTCGGAGGACGTGATTTCCTGTCCCCCGAGCAGCTTGGCTGTCCTCTGGATTCATTCCGTGAATCCCGTGTGCCCGGACCCGCTTGCACAGGAGAGCGGAGCCACGTGCATCGAGCTCGCTCTGGGCCAGCGCGTGGGCATCGCCTGGGGGCAGCCCCAGCCGGGCACGCCAGGCTGTTTACCCGCTGGGAATGCGGCTGGGCAAGGTGGGCTCGGCGGGCAGGCGAGAAGGCTCTGTTCCGAGCATGGCGGGGTGATCGGCAGGCGCCGTTCCTGGGATGCTTGGCACTGCGGCACGTCGTGTCGTGTTTCTGTGCGACTGCTGCTGGCGGGGCCTGGAAGTCCGCATAGGGCCTAGCAGCCGGCGTGCCGCCCTGAACCCCGGGAGCTGGGTTCGGTTCCTCCGTGGCCCTGAAGGCTTGTGGGGCACCTCGAGTGGGCTGGGCCCCGGCTTGCCCTCCACCTGAGCTGGCGCCTGACGCTGCGGGGGCAAGACAGGGGAGCGTTCGTGCGTCCCCATGAGGTGGGGGGTGGCAGGAGAACGCAACAAGCCATCTCGGGAGCTTTCTGCCATCCTGGAACTGGCCAGCATCCCTGCAGCTGCGTCGTGCAATCGTCTCGCTGGCTGGGGGGTAGCGTGTTCCCCGGAAAGCCCCTCTCTGGCAGCTTCCCTTGGGCAGGGGCCCCTTCCATAAACGAGAGAGGAGGGAAGACTTGGGCGATGTGGAGGCTGAACAGGACCAAACAGGGACGGAGGAGAGATTTCTTTGGCTCATGTTCTCCTGTGCGCCTGGCCGATCTTGCCCTGAGGAGCCACTTGGCGAATTGGCGCTCGGTTATCCTCTCTTGAATTAGGCAGTGGATTTTTCTGGTTGAAAAATGCACACACGGGTGTGCATATTAGGGAAAATGTGCAGGTGTGCACTTTGCTAGAATTAAGGGACTAGGCTTGAAGCAAAGGTCCTGGAGGGACAGCTGTTCCACCTGCTCCTGCCTGGTTTGTTTCTGAAATCCCTCTCTTTCGCCAGGCTCAAGGTTCTCGGCTGATAAATACCCAGCTCACGGAGGACGGAATATGATGCAAGCGGCAGGCTTGCCTGGATGGGAACAATTTCCCGTTGGCAGCCCCCCCGTTTCCTCTGTCATTCCACAATAAATCTCGGCGCCCTCTTTCTGGAACCAGGGAAGGCAGCCCACGAAAGCCTAGGGGGAAAGTGGCATTTTGCCCGCAGGGGTCTAGCACTGCTCTCGCCTGTCCCTCCCTCGGGCCCAGCCTGCGCCCGGTCCAGGAGGAGCTGCGAGGCGGCCAGGAAAGGAGGCGTCGCTTCCCAGCCACGCCCCCTTCCATTCCCTTTATTGGCTGGGGTGGGAATGCGGGGCCTCCGGTTTGAGCCTTGTATGGGGAGTCTGTGGGGCCGGGCGGGGGGCCGGACTGCCCGGCGCGCTCAGGTCGGCGGACTGTCATCCCAGAGAGCAGCTGGGTTTCCAGAGGGACATATCCTGGCGTTGGCGCAAAGGGTGCTGCCCGAGGGTGTCGGATCCCGTTACCCGTGTCCCACACGGCCAGTTGGGAGACGTCTCCCAGCACCCGCCGGGCCCTTCACGTTCGCCTCCCGCGGCCGGCTCGTTGGTCTCGCTCAGGGAGCTGCGAGGGGGGCGAGGGGAGGGGGGCGAGGGGAGCCAGACCGCGGGCCCCTCCGGGTTCCACGCCAGACCCTTCAGGGGGCCAGAGATGAGGCTACGTGGCTCTCCCTGCTGGCGGCAGCTGCGCCTCTTTCCTCCGAGGGCTATTTTCTTCCTGTGCATGTCTCTGGAAACAGGTGTCCTGAAATGAGGGCGTGAAACACGACAAGTGTTGAGAGCGACGTGTGCTTCGGCTGCCTCTGCAGCCCAGGGAGTGCTTGACCTCAAGTTGTTTGGGGATTCGGGGGCAAATGGACATTTTTCCTTCCAAAACTGGGGGCTGCGACCTCGTGCCAGTAACGTGACTTGAAATCTATTTTCGGGCTCACTGTTTTGGATGCCGGATGATTTCTTCGCAGTGTCTTCATGGCAGAAAACCGTGCCTCTTTGGTATGCGTAGCTCAGAGGTTCTCGGAGCGGCTGTCTGGAGAGGACCTCTTTCCCTTTTTTCAGCCGGTCCTTCGCATGGCCTGGAACGTCCTTTTGCATCTCCGTTTTGAAGGCAAAATGAGGACCGCTTGGCTTCATGGGGAGGCGAATGCTTATCGGTTCGGTTGGGATGCCAGGCATTTCCAAAGAGGAAGCCAACAGTCGGAAATAATTTGCTAGCATATTCACATTTTGAATGCAAATTTCCAAAGCAGAGCAGGGAATTGGTGGCAGTTTTGCTCAGTTAGAAATGTTGATGTGTTAAAAGGCGGGTTTTGTCTCAGTTGTTTTGATTTTGGCCGGAATCAATGAATTATTTCATCACCTGTCAGCAGGTTTCACATGCTGCATGTCAGCTGTCAAAACAATGCTGCATGGCAGTATTTACTATAAAAGTATTAAATACAGAAACAAAATATCAAGTCAAAGATACTGCAATTAAGCACTGATTTCACACCCTTGGTCAGCAGCAAAATTTGCAAAGGAGAATTTTAGAAAAAAATGTTCATAGCACATGTGTTTCACATCTGTAGTTCAAACACTGTACTCTTTACCTCCAATTGCGATTATTAAAATGTGCTTGAAAAATTGTATTTTTAAAATCACATTGTTCCATAAAACACAAAGATAAAAATACATCTAACCAAAAGGACTTTGGAAAACCCTCATGCAATAAAACAAAAGAGTTGCTGGAACTCTCGGGGCCATGCAACACATTATATTTCAGAAATACCTTGATTTGGGGCAAGAGGAATTAAAGGACCGGTGCCAGCTGCAAATGCTGTGGATTTTCCCTGTGGATTTTCCACCTGGGTCTGTAGTCAGGCCCCCACATGACGGCCGGCTGCTTCCCTGAATGTGCTCTTCGTATGTGGATGGGGGAGATTTGCCAGGTCTCGCAGCTGTATTTTCTTTGACTCTGAGGTCTCTCCTCGCATTTTCACTGCAGCTGCTGAACTACAGTGGTAACAAACAGCCTGCATTTCTGTGCTGGGGTCCTTTTTAGAAGCTGACTGAAAGCGAGAAACAGATTTCCTTTAAAAAGTCAGGGGATATTTGCTGTTTTCCTGCGGAGCCTTGCTATTTTAGTTGCTAAGGCACTGTCAGGTCATGGGGCGCCGGCCAATGCCGTCGGGCTGGGAAGCTGCATTTCCAGGCAGCGCGATGTCATTAGCACGCTGCTCCTTTTCCAGCGCAGCGCTCTGCGGCGGTTTGCACGCAGCGCCACTGGCTCGGGGCTTGGGAGTGCTGGCTTCACCCGAAGGGCGAGGTGGCGGGTCGTGTGAACGCCGGAAGGCCGTCCGTTGCTCGCTTTCCTTTCGTTCCGGCTGATCGAGGAGGCGAGGCCTCGCCCCACGCACTTGGCAGTTGCACCCCTGGCTGCGTTCCCTTCGCAGGCCAGGGGCTCCCTCTCTCCCTCCCAGGCTGCAGATGCAGTGCTGGCACATGGACCACAATCACCGGGCTTGAAATGGAAGACGGTGCAGCGGCGGCAGACGCAGAACATCAAATCACAGAATAGCAGAGCTGGAAGGGGCCCTGAAGGCCATCGGGTCCAGCCCCTGCTGTTGCAGGACACCAAGTCACATCACCCCACTCAGGTGGCTGCCCAGTTTCACCTTGAATGCCTCCAGTGTGGGAGAGCCCCCCACCTCTCCAGGCAGCTGGTCCCACTGCCCCATTGCTCGGACCGTGGGGAAGCTCTTCCTGCTGTCCGGCCTCTGCTTGTGTGGCTCGGGTACTTCCTCGGAAGTGTCTTGGGGCCTCTTCTAAGATAACGACTCTTTCCCAGAAGGCGGTTGGGCTTCTCTGTGAGGGAACCCCTGTAGAAACGGGGTTTCTGTGGGAGACGTGGCTTGCCACAGTGAGAGATGGGACCCCGCTCCCCCGAAGCGAGCTAGAGGCAGGTATGGCGATTACGCTGAATCGACGGCCTCTGGATGTCCGGCTCTGGGTCCCTGCAGCTCAGTGTTGTCCGCACAGGCAGGCAGGCAGCAAGTGCTGGTCGGGGTGCTAGGCAGGGCTCTTCCATTGCTCCCCCTAGAGACGCTTGCACTGAGCCAGGGACTGAGCCAGAGTGGGTGCTCTGCCCCAGGGGTTGGAGGGCGCATCTGGAGGCTGGGCAGGCTGTCCGGGATGCTCGCTCACCCGCCCCCGCCACCCCCCCGCCCCGCTGCTGTGGGGCACTAAGGCAGGAAACGAGCCGTCTGGAAATGGGGAGCCGGATCCCGTGCGTCTGTGCCCTGGGCAAAGGCAGCCTGCGGGGAGCCATCCCCGCGTAAGTGCTGCTCATTAATACGAGCACACAAGCAAGCATGCTTTCCTGCCCAATTCCCACCCGTTCTAATGGAGCTTTCACAGGTCCTGCCTCCGGAGAAGCGTCCAGAGGCTTGTTTGCAAAAGGATACTCGGGGCTTGAGTGTCCATCGAGAGGCACTCAGGCTTCATTAGCATAATACTATTGGCTGTGCAGGCATTTTCCCTTCTTCCCCAAATATGTAGGAACTGAATTTTCAAACGCAAAAGGAAAGCTTTCAAGGGCCACCCAGCAAGGAGAAATATTCCGGCTCTTGCATGCTCCGCACCAGGCATTTTCAAGTGTGAATAATTCAGCTTTCTAATATTTTTGATTGACTTGGCCCAGCTGGTGTGGTTGGCAAACTTGGAAAGCTATTGATTTCTTTTCTGTGTGTAAAATTACATGTTGCATAATTTTAGTACAAATTTCAAGTGTACTGATTTCATTAATGAAAGTGCTACTTTTCTTCTTAAAATGACAAATCAGCTTTCCCCAAGCTGGCAGACAGCACTGGGGATGATGGGAGATCTTGTCCGACTGATCTGGAGGGCACCCGGTTGGAAAAGGCTGCTAAAACTGATATTTGGAAGATAAATCCACATTATTTTGCTAAGAAACTCTGATTTCTGTTCTCCGTGTGATGAGGCAAGCTAGTCTTCTGTTAGTGTATCTTAACAGCCCAGTTTCTGTTTTGCACGGATGAAAGCAGGCGAGGTTCCCCGTCCTCTACCTTTTTCATATCCCTGCTCCCAATCCCGTTTCTCTTGCTGAGTGCCTCTGTTCGAACATGGGCTTCTTCCATCTGTTCTGGGGGTGCTCTGGGGTTCGTGCGCAGGAGGGCGGGGGAAAGGCATGGGAGGTCTGCTCACGATACCTTTGCCAAAGTTGCCTCTGGAAAGATGGTAGTCGGGCAATAGGCTAAAAGGTGGGGAAGAGATGGTTTTACGAGCAAAAGCGCTGGCATTTTCCCCTGTCATTTTGCATTTAACCTGAAATCCGCATCTTGCCTCATTAAGTGGCCTGGGCAGCTGTCCGGGGGTCTGTTTCTTTTGGGCCTTCCAGGCCTCTCCCTGGAAAAGCAAAATTCCCTGGAAAGAAAAGCCGCTGCGCCACAGCAGAATGGGGCGGGATGGTTCTCTACCCCCACCCCCAGGGCAGGGGGGCCCTTGGATTTCACACGGGCTCCTGTGTGGGAAAACACCTGGGGAGAGAGCCACGTAATCCAGGCACTGTCTCGTCCCCGTCCTCGCACCCCGTCTCTGGGGCGCTGTCAGCTCTGATCAGCCTCTGGACGCCAAGTGCAGCTGGGAGCGAAGATGCACAGGGCTCGGTGCCGTGAGCCTTGTCCTGCTCCTGCCGGCGGTGAGGGAGCCGCATCCTTCCCCCCGTTTCTCGAACACGGCTGCTCTGCGGTTTGATCTCCCCTCGCAGAGGAGGGGTCCTGGGTCTCGCCTCTGGGCACTGCCCTCCTTAGGCCGAACAAGCAGCCGCGCTCGCTGCCTCCGGACTCTCCTGGGACATTTTTAGTCTGGCTTCTTGGATAACGGAGCCGCTTGCATGGTGTAGCACGACAGCACGATCAGGGCATGCGGAGTCCTGGAGGACCCCGGCTTCTTTCTAATCCCGCATGGGACTGAATCGTGCCTGAGGAAGCACGCTCCTAGCCTGGCTCCTTGGACGCGGGTTTCCTTGCACGCAGCTGGATCTTTGCCCGAGGGGACTCTGCGCCCAGCAGGTTGTCTGGGGCAGCGGCTGGCAGGGCCGCCTCTTTAAGAGCAGTGCCAGCATTATTTTAAATTGCTTCAGTAAAACAGAGGGGCTGGTGTGGTTAGGATGCGGCAAATGCACACAACGAAAGGGATGGGTGCTACACGGTACACACTGCACCCGAATGTTCTTAATGAAGTTACGCTTTCGGCGCTGGTATATTTGATATTTGTGTGTACGGAAAGGAAAAAAGTGAGCAGGTTGCCCGTTTCTTTCCTCCGTGGCTGTAATGTTCTGGCTGCCTTGCTCCACAAGCGCGAAGCAAAGCCGAAAGCCGCTGCGAGGAGGCCGTGCGGTGGACAGATGCGTGTGCTCAGACCTGCCTGCGTTCTGCCTTTCACAAGCAAGCCGTTTACAGATTGGAATATGCAAAGAACACCCCCTGGCCAGAGGTGGCTATCGGCAAGTAAACTGGGCATGCGCTGAACCCTCTCCGGGCCAACAAGTGGCAACAAATTGCCCAGGAGAGGGCCATTGAGCATGATTTTCTCAGTTCCTTGCTGGTGGCCAGGATGCCATTTGGCTTTCCCCTACTTGTTCAAATTGGTCACTCTTAACTTTTCCTTCCAGCCTCTGACCTGCTGCAGCTTACTTTCTCCTTACCCTACAGAATGTCAGACGTTTTTACTCTGTATTTTGGAATTTGTAATAGCAAAATGGATTACACAGTAAACGTTTTAAAACAATGAGTTCAAGCATATTTGTTTGTTTGATTTCATTTCTTCACTGCCCCAGAGCTGAAGCCCTCTGGCCAGTTCACAGCCATTCATAGAATACAATAAAGCTGAGTACAAAATGCAATTAAAATCATAACATTTTGCTGCAGGAAATTAAAAAACAAATTTAAATGCTCTAAGATGTAGTCCTAAGCAAATTAGACAGAAAAAGGGCCCCAGTCCATTTCTGTCTGAGCTTGCACATCCTTAGCAAGTCAAATCAGTAAATGCAACCAGAACTGTTAGAAACAGCTGCCAGAATGTACCCCCCCACACACACACACACAACCCCCCCCCCATCCCATGCTTTTGAGTGCCTCAGAAGAGGACAGTCTTAATCTGGCACTGAAAGAGTAGATGCCAGGTGGACCTCAGGGGAGAGAGCTTTCCGTAACAGGCTGCCACGGAGGAGGCCCTCTTCTCTGGCCACCAGCTGAGCCTGCCTTGGAAGTGGCTCATGGAAGAACGTCTCCGAGGCTGAACTAGCGTCCGGGTGGAGGTGCTCCCACTGCTGAGCTGCTGAATTAATGCTGAGTTCCCCTCACCGTCCCTGCATTTTGGAGTTTGAACCAAATGTTCTTTCAACAAGCAAAGAAAGGTTTCTGATTTCCGTCTTGGAACAGGATCTAACTGAGAACCCGAAGCCTGCACTGGATTGTCCCTTCTCCTTCGCCTGCATTTTAATCTCCACCGTGATACTCCCAGCTCCTTAAATGCATCCTTTGATTTCCGATGATTGCTCTCCATCTTGAGGCTTGTCTTTCCGGGCACTGAAGCCAACGGCCTTTGCCGTTGTAAGCCCGAAAGGGCAACCCCTGCCTGACTCGTGCAGGATCAGAGCTTTGCAAGGGTGCTCCGAGGGGTGCTGAGTGCCACGGGGGGCAGATCTTTGGCACAAGCTCCACCCGAAACGACTGAGCACTTGCACTGCTCCCGTTTCAGTCTGGCAGGGGCTGCTTCTGGGGGGCTGCGCTGTCTCTCACTCTTCATCTGATCAGACTTGCTCAGACATGCGGGCCAACCCTTTAAGGAATAGTCAGGTTTTTCTAACCCTCCGATGAGGGCGGCCTGGTTCCTTTACCTAATGGCACGATGCTTCCTGCAGCGCATGTCTCCGGAAGAGTCCTGAGGCGCAAGCATGCGCCACACCTCGCTGGAGTTGGCAGGGCCTTTTCACCCCACTCTACTTTCCTCATGGAGTTGGAAAGCAACCCCCCCCCACCCCAAACTGCCAGCTCTGCACACCAGATCTGCCGGGATTTTTCTGCAGCTGCAGAAAACTCAGACGCGGCTCTTGCATGGGCTGGCTAGCCAGAGCGGCTGGCTTCTCAAAACTCACAGCGAGAGCAGATGCAGCGGCAGGAGAGCGGCACCGTTCTGACTGCAGGCGAGAGGAGGGTGGCGTGGGTGGCTGCAGAGGGCAGAAGCAGCTCCTCTCCTCCTCCTCCTCCTCCCCCCCCCTTTGTATTGCAATGAGAACCAAGCCAGTGCTGGAGGAGGCGTGCAGTCCGAGCTGCCTTTCCCTTGCATGGCGCCTCTTTCCTGGGATGTGTGAGCCTCCGAAGAGGGCTGGCCTGGCGTTAGGCAGTGGGGCAGAGGCTGGGTGCCAGAGGAGAGCCTGCCCCACAGCCTGCTGGCTGTGCCCTCAGCCCCCTGCCCATCCTCGGCCCTGCCAGCCAGGTCCTCTGCCACGCCGGTGGCCCCGGTGCATGGACGGGGAAGGGCCTTGCCCTGGCAGCCAAGCCTCGTGGTCCGGCCCTGGGTCTCCGTGGCAGCTGGCCGGCAGGCTCCCCACTGTGCGTCACGGGCACGCGGGTGTGTGTTCACACGCAGTGCCCAAGCTCTAAAGGCAGTGCCGTGACCTCCGCTTGTGCCCGGTGGATCTTCACAGACACGGACAGGGCCAATTCCAAAGCTCCAAAGCCAAGCAGAAGACCAGCCGTCTCCCTGAATGTGGCCCATGGCCCGGCAAAGAGGGCTGGTGCCCCCAGAGCCTCCTGGGGGTGCCTCTGTGCCAGGTCTGCGGGGGGGGGGGGGCAGTTGGTCCTGGTGGTCAGGGCTGGCCAGGCGGCTTTGCTGCCAGAGGTGAATATCGAGGTGCCACCCGCCCCTGTCCTGTGCAAAAGCCGGACGGGTACCTCTTCAGCCTCCCCCGCTCCCTCAGCCTTCAGGTGCTCCGCTCGTCCAGCACCTGCTGGGTCTCCTGAGCAGCCTTCCCGCCGTCTCCTTCCCTGAACTTCGCTTCAGACTGGAGTGGCACGTGGACCAGGCCGCCGGGCCCACCTCAGGCCCCACCCTGTGCCTCTTTTCCCTTGGGAGCAGAGCTGGCTCCTCTTCTTCCCAGAGGGGAGGTGCAGCTGCTCAGCCTCTCGAGCATCAGACCGTGTCTTGCAGAAACACTGCGGTTTGTGTATGCCAAGAAGAAGTTTTGCTCCCTCCTTTGATCACCCTTATCTTTTATTTTTAGGGCCAGGAACGCCGTGTGTCGTTTTGTGTTCGTCCAGCAGTGGGCAGTGCTGATAACCACAGTTTTTCGGTCCGTCTGTTCGGACAGTTCCTGGCTGCCAATCCTGGGCGATCAGCAGAGGGGAAAATGCCACTTTTCCCCTTTAAACGCGTCTACCTGCCCCAGCCCCGAAAGGCGGGATAGGAGGGGCCCTCGAAATACTCGATTCAAGCGGCATCGGAGAATTTCAGCAGCCAGTGGCACAAAAATGTGGCAGGTCTTAAAGACTTAGCCCATGTGCACATGGGTGCTTGCACATGAGTGCAATTCAGTGTGAAGCACAACACGAAGTGGCAGGGACGGGGGGGGGGGGCTGCGGGCGGGGACCTTGCACAGCTCCAGGGACCGCGACCAGAGCAAGTCAGGTGAACGGAATGCCTGGCACTGGCAAACTGGGAGATGTCACATGATGCAAAATTATGGTCCCAGTTCAAACCACAGGTGGTAGTATTGGCTCTTGAAATAAACTGCAGTCCAGTGTTTTACACGGGTGTTTTCCTTTGCTGTTCCTTTTTGAAGGCTCGCTGCGTGAAACTGTTACGGAGAAGCTTCGGGGCTGAGATATTTCCCCGCTGTGTTTCTTAATATCGCAACTCGTGACGCCAGATTTGTGCTCATTTAGTCCTTTCCGCAGCGGCAGCCTCGCCTGTCCTGTGCCGCATGCAGGTGCTATGCAGGCTGGGGAATGTGGGAACTGAAGCCCGACACACCTGGAGGGCATCGGGTTGGAGAAGGCTGAACGGCAAGACAAATGTTGCCCTCTGGGGGGGCTGCAGAGGCTGGGCCACGGGTTCAAGGGCCCTGATGTGGCCGGCTTGGGCTGTGCGCTCCTGTCTGTGAGCAGGACGTGTGCTGGGCAGCTGCAAGGAGACAGAAGGATTTGGGAAATGGGCTGAGAAAATGCCGGCACTGCGGAGCCTGCCAGGACAGACGGCGATGCCGCTGAGCTGCGGACAGCTCCGGCGTCCGATGCGTCCTCGTGCCTCGCTGGAACATTTTCTGGGGAACATGAGAGGAGGGTGTTCCCCACCTTATGGCAGGCAGCTGGTGTCCGCAGTGAGAACTGAGCGCTGGATTTGGCCCAACGATGTTGGTGCAAATTGATTCAGCGTCACAGCAGCTGGGCGGGTGCTCTCTGAGGGCTCGTCAGCGCGTCGCAGCTTTCTCGAGAAGGCAGTCGTGTGCCATCGGGAACTGGGCACAGTCTTGGCATATGGTCGAAGTCCAAACTCCAAAGCTTGTGCTCACAGCCACGCCACTGCGGTTTTGGGGGCCCTTGATAGGAAAATGGCAGGACTCACAGGGGTGTTTCCAGGCAAGAACCCCACAAGGCTTCAGAAGGATAGGTGCAGGGGCTAAGGAGTCAGAAAATCAGTTTAACCTCTCCCCAGCTCACTGTCAGTGTTTAGGGAGATTTATTTATTTTATTTATTTATTAAAACATTTTATGCTGCCCCATTCGCCGAAGCCTCGGGGCGGCTTACAATAATATGGGACCTAATGGTACTGTGTATGTGTCTGTCGCTCAAAGGACCTCTCCTCTCTGGGACGCTCCCCCTCCATGCGCAAAAAGGGATTGATCGATGGGGAAGGAGCACGCCTGCTTTCAGAGACATCCTCAGGAGGGTGGGGGCCGCACAGGGTGAAGCACCTGGGGGCCAAAGGCTCCTGGGGGAGCAGATGCAGCACAGATCATCCGGGCCCCTGGACCTTGCCCATGGGCTGCCAGGGGTGAGGCGGGAGGCTGGCCAGAGAATGGGGGCTTCGCATGAAGACTCCCGCCACCGCCGCCACCTTCAGAGCAAGATGGAGCGGAAGGGATGAGGGTCTCCCAACACCCCCCCCCCCCCCCCCCCCGCTCTTCCTGGCACTTGAAGTGCCAGAAGTGCACCTGGGCAGCTGAGCCCTTCCTGAAAACTTAATCAGCTGCTGATGAATATTTCACGAGGACAAACAGGCCAGGTGGATTGGGAGAACCTCTTATTAGGCCCATCGCAGGAAATGGAGCAGGGCAGGGCAGGCAGTATGCAAAATATGCCCCCCCCCCCGCTTTTTCCATTCCGGCCAATTCCGATCCCTGCATTGGCTGGGTCTTTCTAGCTTCGGCAGGAGGGGGAGCACCAGAGGCATCGCATGCAAGGGCTCCCCTGGGGTTCCATCCCTGGAAGTTCCAGGTGAAGCATCTTGGTTCGGGGGGGGCTGCAGGAGGTCCCCAGCCTCCGAACTTGCTGCTCAGACTTTGACCTGCCTCCCTGGAAGGCGACCAAGTGGCCCAGGCCATGAAAGTGTCAATGGAGGAGGCAGCTTCCAAAAGAACACCAGGAGAGAACAATTACGCAATTTAGGAATATATATCAGTAAGTCCCACTGGGGAGGGACACCCCGTGGAAAGCGGGGGGTTCCGGTGACTACCACCCATGTGTCCAGTTGGAGAAGAACTGGAAAAGAGGAACTGGGAAAATTTGGAGGGCTCTGCCAGTAGCGGTGGGACCAGTAGCTAAATTTGATGCATTCGTTTTTGCATCTGGACTCTGGACTCTGGCCCTGTGAAACTGCCGGTAAAATGGGAAATGCAGCCATCCCCCAACCCACAGCATGCTGGCCGGGGTTGATGGATGTTACAGTCCAGAGCAGCTGGAGGCCTTCGGGTTGGAGAGGGCCGCTGCTGCATTGTAACCCTGGGCCAGATGTTCCCCCAAGAATGCCAGGCCTTCTAGCCACAAAATGGAGGGGGTGGCGGGTGGGGAACGCTCCCCCGTGAGGCCACGTCCCTCCTCAGGCTCCCAGCCCTTTCCATCACGGACGTAAAAAATTGTCTGTCAAGTGCGCTGGCTCACGATTTGACAAGTTTGCATTCTCTTTAAACCTTAAATCTTCTTTGCTGATTTCTTGAGGGCATCTTACTCACTTATTAGTAATGTTCTGAATAATTCTCTTTGTTCAGCAGCATCATTTAAACTCAGATGTCTTTCTAAGCATTTTTGTTTGACACAACTTTTGATTTCCATTCAATTCGTTAATATTTTTTTAGTTGTTAAGTAAACCTCGAGAAATATCTGAGTTTCATCAGCGCCCTGCTTGCTACGTGGCTGGCGAGGGGCCCTTGAAGGGCATGTAGCCTGAAGGGCCTGATCATGCCTCATCTTGGAAGCTAAGCAGGGTCAGGGCTGGTTGAAATCTGGATGGGGGACTTCAATGTTGTGAACCATTGAAGCTTCGGCTATGGGTGGTATAGAAATATAATTGATAATAATGATGATGATGTTCAAGCCGGAGGAATGGGGTGCGAGATGTGGAGGCAGTCCCACAGCAATAGGCCGGGGATTCTCATCAGCAAAGCCAGCTCAGAAATTAATTTCAGTGGTTGTGCATTCGGTGCGTGGCTCATCGTCCGAGGTGCTGACTGCTGCTTCTGGGCTGCTGCTTGGTTGGTTTCACAGGTTTGGCTCCCGCCATCTCTTCCCGCCCCGGTTCTGGAAGACGGACGCTGCTCGGTCACTGGAGAGCTGTGTCGCCCGCGGGCAAGCCCAAGAAGGACATGGGGGCAACAGCACCCTCTTCCCCATGTTCCCCAGCAAACTGCCTATCTGGCAGCCTGCCTCCAATGCCGGCACTGCCATGGAGCCGTTCGGCCCCGTCCCCATAAATCGCCCCACTCCTCTTTGAACACTGGCCAGGTCGGGGTGGCCTGTGTGCCGAGCTGGCCGGTGCTGGACTGGGGCCTGGGAGAGCCGCGTTCCGGTCCCCACTTGGCCATGGAGCTCGGAGGGTGACGCGGGGTCAAGGCCAGGTGTTCAGCTCAGCCCTCCTCACAGGGGTGTTGTGAGGATAAATTGGGCCTATGCGAGCTGGCCGGGACCCTCACAAGAGGAAAAAGGTGCGACGCGATGACAGAGTTGGAGGGCTTCTAGAAGCGAGCTCCGTCGCCTACGTGGGATGCAAGGCCATGTTTCCGCATGGGGGTCGTCTGCACTCTTGTGCGATTTCAGTTGCCATTTCAGGCTCTTCTCCTGCCTCGAAGCTCCAGGTGCCACTAATGGGGGATCTTGGCTTTGCCTGCCACCAAATCGGGGTCCCTCTGAAATGGAGGCTGGCGTTCACGGAAAAAGCGCTCCAGCACACTCGCATTGCGTGGTGGGATCCTCGCTGGGACAGGCGCTGGCCCTTGGGTCGTATCCTGACCTCGCGTGGACTGAGGTGTGGCCCGCTTCACCCCTTCGCCCTGAGACCTGTCAAGACTATTGTGCCCAGTTGGCCCAGGCTGGTGGGACCTCTTACTCCTGATGTGGCCCTGAGCTCCAGGGTGAGGGTAGCCCTTGGCCAAGAGGTTTGGGGGCAGGGGGCAATGATGGTCCAGAACCCGGGCTGCTTACGAGGGGGGGGAATGTGGCCCCGAGGCTGCGCACAGGTCCGTCCTTGCTCTTTCATGAGCCTTCCATAGCAAACACTTTCTCGATGCGTTTTGGTGCCTTTTCGCGAAAGCTCCAACCCTCGACTTGCAAATGGCTCAGCTGGGAATCTCTTCCTTCAGTTTTCGGCACAAAGCCGCTTTTTCCACCTGCCGGATGTGCTCGGCTGCAGCGCAACTCATGTGGGGGCGCCAGGTTGCAGAAGGTGGGTACAGAGTGACTACGTGGAAAACTAAGCGCCCTGTGCCCCAGCCGGGACTTCCGCTAGCATGCTGGCTCCTTCCACATTGCCAAGTGGTTTTGTTAAATTGGCTAATTAACGAAAGCCGAGCACTATGACCTTTACAAGCTGCCCATTCGAATATTTGTGCACTCGAAAGGATTCCGAGATGATACCGTAACATTTCAGATTAGCTGCAGTGGGCCTTCAGTTTGGGTTTTCTCTGAAAGGTTGTGTTTGTTAATTAAATATCAATTGATTGTTTGGCAAACACTTCCTCGAGTTTATAGCGTTTAGGATGTGGCAGATCAAACTCCCCCATCATTAACTCTCAGCCAACACAATCTATACATAATTACTGTCTTTATTAATAGATCCAAGTTCCAGGGAAGTTTGGGGTGATTAATATTTGTGGAGCACTTGGTGGAGAGTTAATTACAGTGGGGTTATGCTAATAACGCAGACACCTAATAAGCAGGGTAATTAGCATTCTTCTGTGCAGTGTCTTCCCCCGTGGCAGCTCAGAATCTTACCCAGCCATCCTTTTGCTTCATTATGTCTCCAGCATCTCAGAGGCGCAGAGTTTGGTCATGAAGCATCTTTGAACAGCTTAGGACCAAAGACCCCGGGGTTGTGTTGCATTTTGGGCTGAGCTCGCACCAAGTGTGGGGGTGTGGAAGCGGAACAGCCCTGCCAGATCAGGCCCGGGCCGTGCCTAGGCCCCCCTCTGCTCACACGGGGGCCAGCCTGCTGCCCTTAAGAAAGAGCCCCATGAGGAGAACAAGGTGCCGCGGCCCTGTGTCCGTGCTCCCCAGCATCCTGCCTCCGAACCTGGAGGCAGCCCAGAGCCATGAGGACCGGTGGCCACAGAGAGCTTTCTCCTCCAGGAGCGTGTCAGGAGGAGTAAGAATTCAGCGTCCGGAGTCCATCTGAGCTAGCTCCACCCCCCCAGCCCCAGCAATGGTTACTTTAAAGGTGAGGCTGAAACCCGGAGTGGATACTCCGCCACACTGACACCGTGGGCACCAGCCACGGCTGCCTCCTTCGTGCATCGCACCACACGCAGACACCTAGCATTCCAGGAGGATGGGGTGCGGAGGAACCCCCACTGCCCCCCCCATGGCCAGCAGCAAGACCGTCCTAATCACCTCTGAGTCTGCTGATTAATAGTTTTTCTCTGGTTTGGCCCAAAGCAGCTCCGGGTGGCCCACATCAAGAGAACTCGTGTGGCACCGTGGCGAGGCTGCGGGGCTGGAAGATGCAAGCTCTCTTCTGCTCAGCCACAAAGCCCACCAGGGGAGTTCGGGTCAGTATCTCCATCTGGGCTTGCCTACCTTGCAGGGTTGTTGTGAGCACAGAAATGAAGAGGGCAACTTTGTAAGCAGGCTGGGTTCCATGAAAGAGGAAGAAGGGCAGGGAATAAGTATTTTTAGTTTTAATTTTATTTATTTTGCACTGTGGGTTTGTGCCCACCCTGGTTTATTTGAGCTCCATTGGAAATACCATGGCCTTTATCTTTTTGCTGCTGTTTAAGCTCTTCATCTCAAGGGGGCTGCCCAGGAGAAGGTCCAGGTGGGGCGCTTGAACGTGCCATGATGCCGGCCGGAAGAACGCTGCATCTTCCCCTTTAACTATGGGAAAAGGGGCCTATTCAGAAATGGACATTCGGAAAAAATCACAGTGCTTGGACGCTTCACTTCTTTTGACAAACGGCAGCACTATTTCTGTTTCCTATTTTATTTTGAAAAGGTGCTCAGCATGGAGGTGCATCGGGCAAGACGCTGAGGGAGGTGAGACGCAACGGGCACACAGAAAGGGCAAAGCCTGGCCAGACCCCAGCCGCGGGAATCCGGGAACACCAGGTGGGGAGTATTTCACTGGCTAGTAACACTGTTACCTGATATCAGGTGTGGGCGGACCTTGGGCTTATGCAACCTACTTTGGGTTCTTTGCTAGAATTCCCAAGAATTGCCAACCAGATCTGATTGGTAGGGTCTAGCGAACTAGAACCTGACACACAATTCTTTAATGCTGTTGTTACTAGTGGAAATCACCATCTTCATCTCGTTTTATCTCTGTACCACCCAAGAGCCAAAGTCCTCTGGGCAGTTCTCATGACTCACTAGGATCTGCCAGTAGATTCAGATCTACCTTCCTCTTAGAAAATATTCCTGCAAAAGAAAAGAAAGAAAGAAAAAGTGTTCTTTTTTTTTTAAGTGCCTCTTAATGTCACATTTCCAAGGGTGCAATTCCGTGAGCTCATCTAGCGGACAAACTCAAACTCTCGGAGCCACTATCTAGCGTCTTTGAGAATTTGTGGGAAGACAGGAGAAGTGCCAGATGACGGACGGGAGAAGGGCTCATGTCGTCTCTGTCTACGAAGGGGGAAAAAGATGAACCTGGAAACTGTAGACCAGTCAGTCTGACATCAATCCCTGGAAAAGTTCTAGAGTAAACTGGACGGCATACAAATTTTATAAATAAATAAATAATAAAACCTTGAAGACAATGCCGTAATTGCTGGAAGCCAATATGGATTTTGCAAGAACAAATCCTGCCAGATGAATCCAGTTTCATTTTCGACTGGACTGTGGGAAAGCCGTGGACACAATTCCCTAGACTTCAGCAAAGCCTTTGATGAAGTGCCCCACAACCAAACTAGCAAAAATGGGCCAGATCAGGCAACCATGAGGTAGATCCACAATTGGCCCCAAAATTGGATTCAAAGGGGGCTGATCAATGGCAGACTCTGGGAGGAGGGGGCAAGGGGCCTGCCACAGGGTTCTGTCCTGGGACCAGCACTCTTCAACATTCCTATTAATGATTCAGAGGAGGAAGTACAAGGAAAGATAATTACATTTGCAGATGACAAAGCCGGGTGGAATACAGAGATAAGATACAGGGTGATCTCAATAGTTTAGAATGCTGGGCAGGGAACAACAGGATGAAATTCAGTAGGGATGAATGCCAAGCCCTCCACGTAGGAAAAAGGACCCGAATGCATTCCTACTAAATGGGGGACACTTGGCTCAACAAGAGTGCAAATGAGAAGGATCTTGGAGTTGTTGATCAGGAGCTAAATATGGGCCATCAGTGTGATGCAGCTGCAAAAGGGGCACATGCTATTTTGGGCTGCATTATCAGAAACATCATTTCCAAAATACATGAAGCACCAGTCCCACGATTCTCAGCACTTGTCAGACCTCGCCTGGAGCCCCTGTGTCCAGTTCTAAAAAGAGTTTTAAAAAGATGCGAACAAGCTAGAAAGGGTACAGAGGGGGATGATTTGGGGACTGGAGGCAAAGCCCTGTGGCCAAGGATGGACAGAATGGCAGGTTCAGCCTCAAGGAGAAAAGACCGAGGGGAGATACTCGTAGGACAGGGCTCTGCAAGTACCCCAAAGGCTGTCGCGGAGAGGAAGGAAGGACGAGCTCTCTTCTCATTCATTCCAGAGTGCAGGACACGGAAGTTAAAAGAAACCAGCTTTGGACTAGGCACGAGGAAGAGCTTCCTGACTGGGGGGAGGTGTGGGCTCTCCCTGGCGGCAGACATTCAAAATGCCACCCTCCAGCTTAACTAGGGAGTCCTGCGCTGGGGGGGGGGGGGGG